>NW_027552395.1:0-108751 GCF_045843805.1 Urocitellus parryii | reverse complement strand
TGATCAGGACACCAGTCCCACTTGGCTCACCAAATTTCGTTCTTGTAGGTTAAACCGTTCCTTTTCAGTAACCGTTTTCATGTTTAGGTATCACTCTGTTTTCTCCTATATGGATACATGTATTTGGAACTCAAAATCAAACACGGTTTGTGCTAGCTCTTTGAAACTTGGCACAATAATGTAGTTCCAAGTTCTATTACAATTGTTTCTGTCCTATTGAAGTAGCCCCAAGCAGAGACTGACGAGAATCACTTTCATTGAAAGGGGTTGCCAAGCTTCCAAAAAACTACGAGTTTCCGGAAATCTCAGCAAACAGTTTTTCACCCAATCTTGATGATACTTGCAGGTAATGATCTACACCAATCCCACTTGGCTCCCCAAATTTCGTTCTTCTAGGTTAAACCCTTCCTTTGAAGTAACCGTTTTCATGTTTAGGTTTCACTCTGTTTTCTCCTATATGGATACATGTAGTTGGAACTCTGAATGAAACACGGTTGTGCTAGCTCTTTGAAACTTGGCACAATAATGTAGTTCCAAGTTCTATCGCTATGGTTTGTGTCCTATTGAAGTAGCCCCAAGCAGAGACTGACGAGAATCACTTTCCTTGAAAGGGGTTGCCAAGCTTCCAAAAAACTACGAGTTTCCGCAAATCTCAGCAAACATTTTTCACCCAATCTTGATGATACTGGCAGGTAATGATCAGTACACCAGTCCCACTTGGCTCACCAAATTTCGTTCTTCTAGGTTAAACCGTTCCTTTGCAGTAATCGTTTTCATGTTTAGGTTTCACTCTGTTTTCTCCTATACGGATACATGTAGTTGGAACTCTAAATCAAACACGGCTTGTGCTAGCTCTTTGAAACTTGGCACAATAATATAGTTCCAAGTTCTATCGCTATGGTTTGTGTCCTATTGAAGTAGCCCCAAGCAGAGACTGACGAGAATCACTTTCATTGAAAGGGGTTGCCAAGCTTCCAAAAATCTATGAGTTTCCTGACATCTCAGCAAATATTTTTTCACCCAAAATGATGATACTGGCAGGTAATTATCAGTACACCAGGCTCACTTGGCTCACCAAATTTCGTTCTTCTAGGTTAAACCTTTCCTTTGCAGAAACCGTTTTCTTTAGGTTTCACTTCGTGTTGTCTCATATTTGGGATACATGTAGTTGGGAACTCAAATCAAACACGGCTTGTGCTAGCTCTTTGAAACTTGGCACAATAATGTAGTTCAAAGTTCTGTCGCTATGGTTTGTGTCGTATTGAAGTAGCCCCAAGCAGAGACTGACGAGAATCACTTACATTGAAAGGGGTTGCCAAGCTTCCAAAAAACTACGAAGTTTCCGGAAATCTCAGCAAACATTTTTTCACCCAATCTTGATGATACTGGCAGGTAATGATCAGTACACTAGTCCCACTTGGCTCACCAAATTTCGTTCTTCTAGGTTAAACAGTTCCTTTGCAGTAACCGTTTTCATGTTTAGGTTTCACTCTGTTTTCTCCTATATGGATACATGTAGTTTGGAACTCTAATCAAACACGGTTTGTGCTAGCTCTTTGAAACTTGGCACTATAATGTAGTTCCAAGTTCTATCGCTATGTTTGTGTCCTACTGAAGTAGCCCCACGCAGAGACTGACGAGAATCATTTTCATTGAAAGGGGTTGCCAATCTTCCAAATACTGCGAGTTTCCTGAAATCTCAGCAAACATTTTTTTCACCCATCTTGATGATACTTGCAGTAATGATCAGTACACCATTCCCACTTGGCTCACCAAATTTCGTTCTTCTAGGTTAAACCGTTCCTTTGCAGTAACCGTTTTCATGTTTAGGTTAGACTCTGTTTTCTCCTATATGGATACATGTAGTTGGAACTCTGAATGAAACACGGTTTGTGCTAGCTCTTTGAAACTTGGCACAATAATGTAGTTCCAAGTTCTGTCGCTATGGTTTGTGTCCTATTGAAGTAGCCCCAAGCAGAGACTGACGAGAATCACTTTCATTGAAAGGGGTTGCCAAGCTTCAAAAAACTACGAGTTTCCTGAAATCTCAGCAAACATTTTTTCACCCAATCTTGATGATACTGGCAAGTAATGATCAGTACACCAGTACCACTTGGCTCACCAATTTCGTTCTTCTAGTTTAAACCGTTCCTTTGCAGAAACCGTTTTCATGTTTAGGTTTCACTCTGTTTTCTCGTATATGGATACATGTAGTTGGAACTCAAAATCAACACGGTTTGTGCTAGCTCTTTGAAACTTGAAACAATAATGTAGTTCCAAGTTCTATCGCTATGGTTTGTGTCCTATTGAAGTAGCCCCAAGCAGAGACTGATGAGAATCACTTTCATTGAAAGGGTTTGCAAAGCTTCCAAAAAACTACGAGTTTCCTGAAATCTCAGCAAACATTTTTTCACCCAATCTTGATGATACGGGCAGGTAATGATCAGTACACTAGTCCCACTTAGCTCACCAAATTTCGTTCTTCTAGGTTAAACCGTTCCTTGCAGGAAACCGTTTTCATGTTTAGGTTTCACTCTGTTTTCTCCTATATGGATACATGTAGTTGGAACTCTAAATCAAACACGGTTTGTGCTAGCTCTTTGAAACTTGGCACAATAATGTAGTTCCAAGTTCTATTGCAATGGTTTCTGTCCTATTGAAGTAGCCCCAAGCAGAGACTGACAAGAATCACATTCATTGAAAGGGGTTGCCAAGCTTCCAAAAAACAAAGAGTTTCCTGAAATCTCAGCAAACATTTTTTCACCCAATCTTGATGATACTGGCAGGTAATGATCAGTACACCAGTCCCACTTGGCTCACCAAATTTCGTTCTTCTAGGTTAAACCGTTCCTTTGCTGTAACCGTTTTCATGTTTAGGTTTCACTCTGTTTTCTCCTATATGGATACATGTAGTTGGAACTCTAAATCAAACACGGTTTGTGCTAGCTCTTTGAAACTTGGCCCAATAATGTAGTTCCAATTTTCTATTGCAATGGTTTCTGTCCTATTGAAGTAGCCCCAAGCAGAGACTGACGAGAATCACATTCATTGAAAGGGTTGCCAAGCTTCCAAAAAACTACGAGTTTCCTGAAATCTCAGCAAACATTTTTTCACCCAATCTTGATGATACTGGCAGGTAATGATCAGTACACCAGTCCCCACTTGGCTCACCAAATTTCGTTCTTCTAGGTTAAACCGTTCCTTTGCAGTAACCGTTTTCATGTTTAGGTTTCACTCTGTTTTTCTCCTATATGGATACATGTAGTGGGAACTCTAAATCAAACACGGTTTGAGCTAGCTCTTTGAAACTTGGCACAATAATGTAGTTCCAAGTTCTATCGCTATGGTTTGTGTCCTATTGAAGTAGCCCCAAGCAGAGACTGACGAGAATCAATTTCATTGAATGGGGTTGCCAAGCTTCCAAAAACTACGACTTTCCTGAAATCTCAGCAAACATTTTTTCACCCAATCTTGATGATACTGGCAGGTAATGATCAGTACACTAGTCCCACTTGGCTCACCAAATTTCGTTCTTCTAGGTTAAACCGTTCCTTTGCAAGAACCGTTTTCATGTTTAGGTTTCACTCTGTTTTCTCCTATATGGATACATGTAGTTGGAACTCTAAATCAAACACGGTTTGTGCTAGCTCTTTGAAACTTGGCACAATAATATAGTTCCAAGTACTATCGCTATGGTTTGTGTCCTATTGAAGTAGCCCCAAGCAGAGACTGACGAGAATCACTTTCATTGAAAGGGTTTGCCAAGCTTCCAAAAATCTATGAGTTTCCTGACATCTCAGCAAATATTTTTTCACCCAAAATGATGATACTGGCAGGTAATTATCAGTACACCAGTCCCACTTGGCTGACCAAATTTCTTTCTTCTAGGTTAAAACTTCCTTTGCAGAAACCGTTTTCATGTTTAGGTTTCACTCTGTTTTCTCATATTTGGATACATGTAGTTGGAACTCAAAATCAAAACACGGCTTGTGCTAGCTCTTTGAAACTTGGCACAATAATGCAGTTCAAAGTTCTGTCGCTATGGTTTGTGTCCTATTGAAGTAGCCCCAAGCAGAGACTGACGAGAATCTCTTTCATTGAAAGGGGTTGCCAAGCTTCCAAAAAACTACGAGTTTCCGGAAATCTCAGCAAACATTTTTTCACCCAATCTTGATGATACTGGCAGGTAATGATCAGTACACCAGTCCCACTTGGCTCACCAAATTTCGTTCTTCTAGGTTAAACCGTTCCTTTGCAGTAACCGTTTTCATGTTTAGGTTTCACTCTGTTTTCTCCTATATGGATACATGTAGTTGGAACTCTAAATCAAACACGGTTTGTGCTAGCTCTTTGAAACTTGGCACAATAATGTAGTTCCAATTTCTATTGCAATGGTTTCTGTCCTATTGAAGTAGCCCCAAGCAGAGGACTGACGAGAATCACATTCATTGAAAGGGGTTGCCAAGCTTCCAAAAAACTACGAGTTTCCTGAAATCTCAGCAAACATTTTTTCACCCAATCTTGATGATACTGGCAGGTAATTATCAGTACACCAGTCCCACTTGGCTCACCAAATTTCGTTCTTCTAGGTTAAACCATTCCTTTGCAGTAACCGTTTTCATGTTTAGGTTTCACTCTGTTTTCTCCTATATGGATACATGTTGTGGTTACTCTAAATCAAACACGGTTTGAGCTAGCTCTTTGAAACTTGGCACAATATGTAGTTCCAAGTTCTATCGCTATGGTTTGTGTCCTATTGAAGTAGCCCCAAGCAGAGACTGACGAGAATCAATTTCATTGAATGGGTTGCCAAGCTTCCAAAAACTACGAGTTTCCTGAAATCTCAGCAAACATTTTTTCACCAATCTTGATGATACTGGCAGGTAATGATCAGTACACCAGTCCCACTTGGCTCACCAATTTCGTTCTTCTAGGTTAAACCGTTTCCTTTGCAGTAACCGTTTTCATGTTTAGGTTTCACTCTGTTTTCTTCCTATATGGATACAAGTATTTGGAACTCTAAATCAAACACGGTTTGTGCTAGCTCTTTGAAACTTGGCACAATAATGTAGTTCCAAGTTCTATCGCTATGGTTTGTGTCCTACTGAAGTAGCCCCAAGCAGAGACTGACGAGAATCAATTTCATTGAATGGGGTTGCCAAGCTTCCAAAAACTACGAGTTTCCTGAAATCTCAGCAAACATTTTTTCACCCAATCTTGATGATACTGCAGGTAATGATCAGTACACCAGTCCCACTTGGCTCACCAAATTTCGTTCTTCTAGGTTAAACCGTTCGTTTGCAGTAACCGTTTTCATGTTTAGGTTTCACTCTGTTTTCTCCTATATGGATACATGTAGTTGGAACTCTAAATCAAACACGGTTTGTGCTAGCTCTTTGAAACTTGGCACAATAATATAGTTCCAAGTACTATCGCTATGGTTTGTGTCCTATTGAAGTAGCCCCAAGCAGAGACTGACGAGATCACTTTCATTGAAAGGGGTTGCCAAGCTTCCAAAAATCTATGAGTTTCCTGACATCTCAGCAAATATTTTTTCACCCAAAATGATGATACTGGCAGGTAATTATCAGTACACCAGTCCCACTTGGCTGACCAAATTTCTTTCTTCTAGGTTAAAAACTTTCCTTTGCAGAAACCGTTTTCATGTTTAGGTTTCACTCTGTTTTCTCATATTTGGATACATGTAGTTGGAACTCAAAATCAAACACGGCTTGTGCTAGCTCTTTGAAACTTGGCACACTTAATGCAGTTCAAAGTTCTGTCGCTATGGTTTGTGTCCTATTGAAGTAGCCCCAAGCAGAGACTGACGAGAATCACTTTCATTGAAAGGGGTTGCCAAGCTTCCAAAAAACTACGAGTTTCCGGAAATCTCAGCAAACATTTTTTCACCCAATCTTGATGATACTGGCAGGTAATGATCAGTACACCAGTCCCACTTGGCTCACCAAATTTCGTTCTTCTAGGTTAAACCGTTCCTTTGCAGTAACCGTTTTCATGTTTAGGTTTCACTCTGTTTTCTCCTATATGGATACATGTAGTTGGAACTCTAAATCAAACACGGTTTGTGCTAGCTCTTTGAAACTTGGCACAATAATGTAGTTCCAATTTCTATTGCAATGGTTTCTGTCCTATTGAAGTAGCCCCAAGCAGAGACTGACGAGAATCACATTCATTGAAAGGGGTTGCCAAGCTTCCAAAAAACTACGAGTTTCCTGAAATCTCAGCAAACATTTTTTCACCCAATCTTGATGATACTGGCAGGTAATTATCAGTACACCAGTCCCACTTGGCTCACCAAATTTCGTTCTTCTAGGTTAAACCATTCCTTTGCAGTAACCGTTTTCATGTTTAGGTTTCACTCTGTTTTCTCCTATATGGATACATGTTGTGGGAACTCTAAATCAAACACAGTTTGAGCTAGCTCTTTGAAACTTGGCACAATAATGTAGTTCCAAGTTCTATCGCTATGGTTTGTGTCCTATTGAAGTAGCCCCAAGCAGAGACTGACGAGAATCAATTTCATTGAATGGGGTTGCCAAGCTTCCAAAAACTACGAGTTTCCTGAAATCTCAGCAAACATTTTTTCACCCAATCTTGATGATACTGGCAGGTAATGATCAGTACACCAGTCCCACTTGGCTCACCAAATTGCGTTCTTCTAGGTTAAACCGTTCCTTTGCAGTAACCGTTTTCATGTTTAGGTTTCACTCTGTTTTCTCCTATATGGATACATGTAGTTGGAACTCTAAATCAAACACGGTTTGTGCTAGCTCTTTGAAACTTGGCACAATAATATAGTTCCAAGTTCTATCGCTATGGTTTGTGTCCTATTGAAGTAGCCCCAAGCAGAGACTGACGAGAATCACTTTCATTGAAAGGGGTTGCCAAGCTTCCAAAAATGTATGAGTTTCCTGACATCTCAGCAAATATTTTTTCACCCAAAATGATGATACTGGCAGGTAATTATCAGTACACCAGTCCCACTTGGCTGACCAAATTTCGTTCTTCTAGGTTAAACCTTTCCTTTGCAGAAACCGTTTTCATGTTTAGGTTTCACTCTGTTTTCTCATATTTGGATACATGTAGTTGGAACTCAAAATCAAACACGGCTTGTGCTAGCTCTTTGAAACTTGGCACAATAATGTAGTTCAAAGTTCTGTCGCTATGGTTTGTGTCCTATTGAAGTAGCCCCAAGCAGAGACTGACGAGAATCACTTTCATTGAAAGGGGTTGCCAAGCTTCCAAAAAACTACGAGTTTCCGGAAATCTCAGCAAACAGTTTTTCACCCAATCTTGATGATACTTGCAGGTAATGATCAGTACACCAATCCCACTTGGCTCCCCAAATTTCGTTCTTCTAGGTTAAACCCTTCCTTTGAAGTAACCGTTTTCATGTTTAGGTTTCACTCTGTTTTCTCCTATATGGATACATGTAGTTGGAACTCTGAATGAAACACGGTTTGTGCTAGCTCTTTGAAACTTGGCACAATAATGTAGTTCCAAGTTCTATCGCTATGGTTTGTGTCCTATTGAAGTAGCCCCAAGCAGAGACTGACGAGAATCACTTTTATTGAAAGGGGTTGCCAAGCTTCCAAAAAACTACGAGTTTCCGCAAATCTCAGCAAACATTTTTCACCCAATCTTGATGATACTGGCAGGTAATGATCAGTACACCAGTCCCACTTGGCTCACCAAATTTCGTTCTTCTAGGTTAAACCGTTCCTTTGCAGTAATCGTTTTCATGTTTAGGTTTCACTCTGTTTTCTCCTATATGGATACATGTAGTTGGAACTCTAAATCAAACACGGTTTGTGCTAGCTCTTTGAAACTTGGCACAATAATATAGTTCCAAGTTCTATCGCTATGGTTTGTGTCCTATTGAAGTAGCCCCAAGCAGAGACTGACGAGAATCACTTTCATTGAAAGGGGTTGCCAAGCTTCCAAAAATCTATGAGTTTCCTGACATCTCAGCAAATATTTTTTCACCCAAAATGATGATACTGGCAGGTAATTATCAGTACACCAGGCTCACTTGGCTCACCAAATTTCGTTCTTCTAGGTTAAACCTTTCCTTTGCAGAAACCGTTTTCATGTTTAGGTTTCACTCTGTTTTCTCATATTTGGATACATGTAGTTGGAACTCAAAATCAAACACGGCTTGTGCTAGCTCTTTGAAACTTGGCACAATAATGTAGTTCAAAGTTCTGTCGCTATGGTTTGTGTCCTATTGAAGTAGCCCCAAGCAGAGACTGACGAGAATCACTTTCATTGAAAGGGGTTGCCAAGCTTCCAAAAAACTACGAGTTTCCGGAAATCTCAGCAAACATTTTTTCACCCAATCTTGATGATACTGGCAGGTAATGATCAGTACACTAGTCCCACTTGGCTCACCAAATTTCGTTCTTCTAGGTTAAACAGTTCCTTTGCAGTAACCGTTTTCATGTTTAGGTTTCACTCTGTTTTCTCCTATATGGATACATGTAGTTGGAACTCTAAATCAAACACGGTTTGTGCTAGCTCTTTGAAACTTGGCACTATAATGTAGTTCCAAGTTCTATCGCTATGGTTTGTGTCCTACTGAAGTAGCCCCACGCAGAGACTGACGAGAATCATTTTCATTGAAAGGGGTTGCCAATCTTCCAAATACTGCGAGTTTCCTGAAATCTCAGCAAACATTTTTTCACCCCATCTTGATGATACTTGCAGGTAATGATCAGTACACCATTCCCACTTGGCTCACCAAATTTCGTTCTTCTAGGTTAAACCGTTCCTTTGCAGTAACCGTTTTCATGTTTAGGTTAGACTCTGTTTTCTCCTATATGGATACATGTAGTTGGAACTCTGAATGAAACACGGTTTGTGCTAGCTCTTTGAAACTTGGCACAATAATGTAGTTCCAAGTTCTATCGCTATGGTTTGTGTCCTATTGAAGTAGCCCCAAGCAGAGACTGACGAGAATCACTTTCATTGAAAGGGGTTGCCAAGCTTCCAAAAAACTACGAGTTTCCTGAAATCTCAGCAAACATTTTTTCACCCAATCTTGATGATACTGGCAAGTAATGATCAGTACACCAGTACCACTTGGCTCACCAAATTTCGTTCTTCTAGGTTAAACCGTTCCTTTGCAGAAACCGTTTTCATGTTTAGGTTTCACTCTGTTTTCTCGTATATGGATACATGGGGTTGGAACTCAAAATCAACACGGTTTGTGCTAGCTCTTTGAAACTTGAAACAATAATGTAGTTCCAAGTTCTATCGCTATGGTTTGTGTCCTATTCAAGTAGCCCCAAGCAGAGACTGACGAGAATCAATTTCATTGAATGGGGTTGCCAAGCTTCCAAAAACTACGAGTTTCCTGAAATCTCAGCAAACATTTTTTCACCCAATCTTGATGATACTGGCAGGTAATGATCAGTACACTAGTCCCACTTGGCTCACCAAATTTCGTTCTTCTAGGTTAAACCGTTCCTTTGCAAGAACCGTTTTCATGTTTAGGTTTCACTCTGTTTTCTCATATATGGATACATGTAGTTGGAACTCTAAATCAAACACGGTTTGTGCTAGCTCTTTGAAACTTGGCACAATAATGTAGTTCCAAGTTCTATCGCTATGGTTTGTGTCCTACTGAAGTAGCCCCAAGCAGAGACTGACGAGAATGACTTTCATTGAAAGGGGTTGCCAAGCTTCCATATACTACGAGTTTCCTGAAATCTCAGCAAACATTTTTTCACCCAATCTTGATGATACTTGCAGGTAATGATCAGTACACCAGTCCCACTTGGCTCACCAAATTTCGTTCTTCTAGGTTAAACCGTTCCTTTACAGTAACTGTTTTCATGTTTAGGTTTCACTCTGTTTTCTCCTATATGGATACATGTATTTGGAACTCAAAATCAAACACGGTTTGTGCTAGCTCTTTGAAACTTGGCACAATAATGTAGTTCCAAGTTCTATTGCAATGGTTTCTGTCCTATTGAAGTAGCCCCAAGCAGAGACTGACAAGAATCACATTAATTGAAAGGGGTTGCCAAGCTTCCAAAAAACAAAGAGTTTCCTGAAATCTCAGCAAACATTTTTTCACCCAATCTTGATGATACTGGCAGGTAATGATCAGTACACCAGTCCCACGTGGCTCACCAAATTTCGTTCTTCTAGGTTAAACCGTTCCTTTGCAGGAACCGTTTTCATGTTTAGGTTTCACTCTGTTTTCTCCTATATGGATACATGTAGTGGGAACTCTAAATCAAACACGGTTTGAGCTAGCTCTTTGAAACTTGGCACAATAATGTAGTTCCAAGTTCTATCGCTATGGTTTGTGTCCTATTGAAGTAGCCCCAAGCAGAGACTGACGAGAATCAATTTCATTGAATGGGGTTGCCAAGCTTCCAAAAACTACGAGTTTCCTGAAATCTCAGCAAACATTTTTTCACCCAATCTTGATGATACTGGCAGGTAATGATCAGTACACCAGTCCCACTTGGCTCACCAAATTTCGTTCTTCTAGGTTAAACCGTTCGTTTGCAGGAACCGTTTTCATGTTTAGGTTTCACTCTGTTTTCTCCTATATGGATACATGTAGTTGGAACTCTAAATCAAACACGGTTTGTGCTAATTCTTTGAAACTTGGCACAATAATATAGTTCCAAGTTCTATCGCTATGGTTTGTGTCCTATTGAAGTAGCCCCAAGCAGAGACTGACGAGAATCACTTTCATTGAAAGGGGTTGCCAAGCTTCCAAAAATCTATGAGTTTCCTGACATCTCAGCAAATATTTTTTCACCCAAAATGATGATACTGGCAGGTAATTATCAGTACACCAGTCCCACTTGGCTGACCAAATTTCTTTCTTCTAGGTTAAACCTTTCCTTTGCAGAAACCGTTTTCATGTTTAGGTTTCACTCTGTTTTCTCATATTTGGATACATGTAGTTGGAACTCAAAATCAAACACGGCTTGTGCTAGCTCTTTGAAACTTGGCACAATAATGTAGTTCAAAGTTCTGTCGCTATGGTTTGTGTCCTATTGAAGTAGCCCCAAGCAGAGACTGACGAGAATCACTTTCATTGAAAGGGGTTGCCAAGCTACCAAAAAACTACAAGTTTCCGGAAATCTCAGCAAACATTTTTAACCCAATCTTGATGATACTGGCAAGTAATGATCAGTATACCAGTACCACTTGGCTCACCAAATTTCGTTCTTATAGGTTAAACCGTTCCTTTGCAGAAACCATTTTCATGTTTAGGTTTCACTCTGTTTTCTTGTATATGGATACATGTAGTTGGAACTCAAAATCAACACGGTTTGTGCTAGCTCTTTGAAACTTGACACAATAATATAGTTCCAAGTGCTATCGCTATGGTTTGTGTCCTATTGAAGTAGCCCCAAGGAGAGACTGACGAGAATCACTTTCATTGAAAGGGGTTGCCAAGCTTCCAAAAAACTACGAGTTTCCGGAAATCTCAGCAAACAGTTTTTCACCCAATCTTGATGATATTTGCAGGTAATGATGAGTACACCAATCCCACTTGGCTCCCAAAGTTTCGTTCTTCTAGGTTAAACCGTTCCTTTGCAGTAACCGTTTTCATGTTTAGGTTTCACTCTGTTTTCTCCTATATGGATACATGTAGTTGGAACTCTAAATCAAACACGGTTTGTGCTAGCTCTTTGAAACTTGGCACAATAATGTAGTTCCAAGTTCTATCGCTATGGTTTGTGTCCTATTGATGTAGCCCCAAGCAGAGACTGACGACAATCACTTTCATTGAAAGGGGTTGCAAAGCTTCCAAAAACTACGAGTTTCCTGAAATCTCAGCAAACATTTTTTCACCCAATCTTGATGATACTGGCAGGTAATGATCAGTACACTAGTCCCACTTGGCTCACCAAATTTCGTTCTTCTAGGTTAAACCGTTCCTTTGCAGTAACCCTTTTCATGTTTAGGTTTCACTCTGTTTTCTCATATATGGATACATGTAGTTGGAACTCTAAATCAAACACGGTTTGTGCTAGCTCTTTGAAACTTGGCACAATAATGTAGTTCCAAGTTCTATCGCTATGGTTTGTGTCCTATTGAAGTAGCCCCAAGCAGAGACTGACGAGAATCACTTTCATTGAAAGGGGTTGCCAAGCTTCCAAATACTACGAGTTTCCTGAAATCTCAGCAAACATTTTTTCACCCAATCTTGATGGTACTTGCAGGTAATGATCAGCACACCAGTCCCACTTGGCTCACCAAATTTCGTTCTTGTAGGTTAAACCGTTCCTTTTCAGTAACCGTTTTCATGTTTAGGTATCACTCTGTTTTCTCCTATATGGATACATGTATTTGGAACTCAAAATCAAACACGGTTTGTGCTAGCTCTTTGAAACTTGGCACAATAATGTAGTTCCAAGTTCTATTACAATTGTTTCTGTCCTATTGAAGTAGCCCCAAGCAGAGACTGACAAGAATCACATTCATTGAAAGGGGTTGCCAAGCTTCCAAAAAACTACGAGTTTCCTGAAATCTCAGCAAACATATTTTCACCCAATCTTGATGATACTGGCAGGTAATGATCAGTACACCAGTCCCACTTGGCTCACCAAATTTCGTTCTTCTAGGTTAAACCGTTCCTTTGCAGTAACCGTTTTCATGTTTAGGTTTCACTCTGTTTTCTCCTATATGGATACATGTAGTTGGAACTCTAAATCAAACACGGTTTGAGCTAGCTCTTTGAAACTTGGCACAATAATGTAGTTCCAAGTTCTATCGCTATGGTTTGTGTCCTATTGAAGTAGCCCCAAGCAGAGACTGACGAGAATCAATTTCATTGAATGGGGTTGCCAAGCTTCCAAAAACTACGACTTTCCTGAAATCTCAGCAAACATTTTTTCACCCAATCTTGATGATACTGGCAGGTAATGATCAGTACACTAGTCCCACTTGGCTCACCAAATTTCATTCTTCTAGGTTAAACCGTTCCTTTGCAAGAACCGTTTTCATGTTTAGGTTTCACTCTGTTTTCTCCTATATGGATACAAGTAGTTGGAACTCTAAATCAAACACGGTTTGTGCTAGCTCTTTGAAACTTGGCACAATAATGTAGTTCCAAGTTCTATCGCTATGGTTTGTGTCCTACTGAAGTAGCCCCAAGCAGAGACTGACGAGAATCACTTTCATTGAAAGGGGTTGCCAAGCTTCCAAATACTACGAGTTTCCTGAAATCTCAGCAAACATTTTTTCACCCAATCTTGATGATACTGGCAGGTAATGATCAGTACACCAGTCCCACTTGGCTCACCAAATTTCGTTCTTCTAGGTTAAACCGTTCCTTTGCAGTAACCGTTTTCATGTTTAGGTTTCACTCTGTTTTCTCCTATATGGATACATGTAGTTGGAACTCTAAATCAAACACGGTTTGTGCTAGCTCTTTGAAACTTGGCCCAATAATGTAGTTCCAATTTCTATTGCAATGGTTTCTGTCCTATTGAAGTAGCCCCAAGCAGAGACTGACGAGAATCACATTCATTGAAAGGGGTTGCCAAGCTTTCAAAAAACTACGAGTTTCCTGAAATCTCAGCAAACATTTTTTCACCCAATCTTGATGATACTGGCAGGTAATGATCAGTACACCAGTCCCACGTGGCTCACCAAATTTCGTTCTTCTAGGTTAAACCGTTCCTTTGCAGGAACCGTTTTCATGTTTAGGTTTCACTCTGTTTTCTCCTATATGGATACATGTAGTGGGAACTCTAAATCAAACACGGTTTGAGCTAGCTCTTTGAAACTTGGCACAATAATGTAGTTCCAAGTTCTATCGCTATGGTTTGTGTCCTATGAAGTAGCCCCAAGCAGAGACTGACGAGAATCAATTTCATTGAATGGGGTTGCCAAGCTTCCAAAAACTACGAGTTTCCTGAAATCTCAGCAAACATTTTTTCACCCAATCTTGATGATACTGGCAGGTAATGATCAGTACACCAGTCCCACTTGGCTCACCAAATTTCGTTCTTCTAGGTTAAACCGTTCGTTTGCAGTAACCGTTTTCATGTTTAGGTTTCACTCTGTTTTCTCCTATATGGATACATGTAGTTGGAACTCTAAATCAAACACGGTTTGTGCTAGCTCTTTGAAACTTGGCACAATAATATAGTTCCAAGTTCTATCGCTATGGTTTGTGTCCTATTGAAGTAGCCCCAAGCAGAGACTGACGAGAATCACTTTCATTGAAAGGGTTTGCCAAGCTTCCAAAAATCTATGAGTTTCCTGACATCTCAGCAAATATTTTTTCACCCAAAATGATGATACTGGCAGGTAATTATCAGTACACCAGTCCCACTTGGCTGACCAAATTTCTTTCTTCTAGGTTAAACCTTTCCTTTGCAGAAACCGTTTTCATGTTTAGGTTTCACTCTGTTTTCTCATATTTGGATACATGTAGTTGGAACTCAAAATCAAACACGGCTTGTGCTAGCTCTTTGAAACTTGGCACAATAATGTAGTTCAAAGTTCTGTCGCTATGGTTTGTGTCCTATTGAAGTAGCCCCAAGCAGAGACTGACGAGAATCACTTTCATTGAAAGGGGTTGCCAAGCTTCCAAAAAACTACGAGTTTCCGGAAATCTCAACAAACAGTTTTTCACCCAATCTTGATGATATTTGCAGGTAATGATGAGTACACCAATCCCACTTGGCTCCCAAAATTTCGTTCTTCTAGGTTAAACCGTTCCTTTGCAGTAACCGTTTTCATGTTTAGGTTTCACTCTGTTTTCTCCGATATGGATACATGTAGTTGGAACTCTAAATCAAACACGGTTTGTGCTAGCACTTTGAAACTTGGCACAATAATGTAGTTCCAAGTTCTATCGCTATGGTTTGTGTCCTATTGATGTAGCCCCAAGCAGAGACTGACGACAATCACTTTCATTGAAAGGGGTTGCAAAGCTTCCAAAAACTACGAGTTTCCTGAAATCTCAGCAAACATTTTTTCACCCAATCTTGATGATACTGGCAGGTAATGATCAGTACACTAGTCCCACTTGGCTCACCAAATTTCGTTCTTCTAGGTTAAACCGTTCCTTTGCAGTAACCCTTTTCATGTTTAGGTTTCACTCTGTTTTCTCATATATGGATACATGTAGTTGGAACTCTAAATCAAACACGGTTTGTGCTAGCTCTTTGAAACTTGGCACAATAATGTAGTTCCAAGTTCTATCGCTATGGTTTGTGTCCTACTGAAGTAGCCCCAAGCAGAGACTGACGAGAATCACTTTCATTGAAAGGGGTTGCCAAGCTTCCAAATACTACGAGTTTCCTGAAATCTCAGCAAACATTTTTTCACCCAATCTTGATGGTACTTGCAGGTAATGATCAGCACACCAGTCCCACTTGGCTCACCAAATTTCGTTCTTGTAGGTTAAACCGTTCCTTTTCAGTAACCGTTTTCATGTTTAGGTATCACTCTGTTTTCTCCTATATGGATACATGTATTTGGAACTCAAAATCAAACACGGTTTGTGCTAGCTCTTTGAAACTTGGCACAATAATGTAGTTCCAAGTTCTATTACAATTGTTTCTGTCCTATTGAAGTAGCCCCAAGCAGAGACTGACGAGAATCACTTTCATTGAAAGGGGTTGCCAAGCTTCCAAAAAACTACGAGTTTCCGGAAATCTCAGCAAACAGTTTTTCACCCAATCTTGATGATACTTGCAGGTAATGATCAGTACACCAATCCCACTTGGCTCCCCAAATTTCGTTCTTCTAGGTTAAACCCTTCCTTTGAAGTAACCGTTTTCAATTTTAGGTTTCACTCTGTTTTCTCCTATATGGATACATGTAGTTGGAACTCTGAATGAAACACGGTTTGTGCTAGCTCTTTGAAACTTGGCACAATAATGTAGTTCCAAGTTCTATCGCTATGGTTTGTGTCCTATTGAAGTAGCCCCAAGCAGAGACTGACGAGAATCACTTTCCTTGAAAGGGGTTGCCAAGCTTCCAAAAAACTACGAGTTTCCGCAAATCTCAGCAAACATTTTTCACCCAATCTTGATGATACTGGCAGGTAATGATCAGTACACCAGTCCCACTTGGCTCACCAAATTTCGTTCTTCTAGGTTAAACCGTTACTTTGCAGTAATCGTTTTCATGTTTAGGTTTCACTCTGTTTTCTCCTATATGGATACATGTAGTTGGAACTCTAAATCAAACACGGCTTGTGCTAGCTCTTTGAAACTTGGCACAATAATGTAGTTCCAAGATCTATCGCTATGGTTTGTGTCCTATTGAAGTAGCCCCAAGCAGAGACTGACGAGAATCACTTTCATTGAAAGGGGTTGCCAAGCTTCCAAAAATCTATGAGTTTCCTGACATCTCAGCAAATATTTTTTCACCCAAAATGATGATACTGGCAGGTAATTATCAGTACACCAGGCTCACTTGGCTCACCAAATTTCGTTCTTCTAGGTTAAACCTTTCCTTTGCAGAAACCGTTTTCATGTTTAGGTTTCACTCTGTTTTCTCATATTTGGATACATGTAGTGGGAACTCAAAATCAAACACGGCTTGTGCTAGCTCTTTGAAACTTGGCACAATAATGTAGTTCAAAGTTCTGTCGCTATGGTTTGTGTCCTATTGAAGTAGCCCCAAGCAGAGACTGACGAGAATCACTTTCATTGAAAGGGGTTGCCAAGCTTCCAAAAAACTACGAGTTTCCGGAAATCTCAGCAAACATTTTTTCACCCAATCTTGATGATACTGGCAGGTAATGATCAGTACACTAGTCCCACTTGGCTCACCAAATTTCGTTCTTCTAGGTTAAACAGTTCCTTTGCAGTAACCGTTTTCATGTTTAGGTTTCACTCTGTTTTCTCCTATATGGATACATGTAGTTGGAACTCTAAATCAAACACGGTTTGTGCTAGCTCTTTGAAACTTGGCACTATAATGTAGTTCCAAGTTCTATCGCTATGGTTTGTGTCCTACTGAAGTAGCCCCACGCAGAGACTGACGAGAATCATTTTCATTGAAAGGGGTTGCCAATCTTCCAAATACTGCGAGTTTCCTGAAATCTCAGCAAACATTTTTTCACCCCATCTTGATGATACTTGCAGGTAATGATCAGTACACCATTCCCACTTGGCTCACCAAATTTCGTTCTTCTAGGTTAAACCGTTCCTTTGCAGTAACCGTTTTCATGTTTAGGTTAGACTCTGTTTTCTCCTATATGGATACATGTAGTTGGAACTCTGAATGAAACACGGTTTGTGCTAGCTCTTTGAAACTTGGCACATTAATGTAGTTCCAAGTTCTATCGCTAGGTTTGTGTCCTATTGAAGTAGCCCCAAGCAGAGACTGACGAGAATCACTTTCATTGAAAGGGGTTGCCAAGCTTCCAAAAACTACGAGTTTCCTGAAATCTCAGCAAACATTTTTCACCCAATCTTGATGATACTGGCAAGTAATGATCAGTACACCAGTACCACTTGGCTCACCAAATTTCGTTCTTCTAGGTTAAACCGTTCCTTTGCAGAAACCGTTTTCATGTTTAGGTTTCACTCTGTTTTCTCGTATATGATACATGTAGTTGGAACTCAAAAATCAACACGGTTTGTGCTAGCTCTTTGAAACTTGAAACAATAATGTAGTTCCAAGTTCTATCGCTATGGTTTGTGTTCCTATTGAAGTAGCCCCAAGCAGAGACTGATGAGAATCACTTTCATTGAAAGGGGGTTGCAAAAGCTTCCAAAAAACTACGAGTTTCCTGAAATCTCAGCAAACATTTTTTCACCCAATCTTGATGATACTGGCAGGTAATGATCAGTACACTAGTCCCACTTAGCTCACCAATTTTCGTTCTTCTAGGTTAAACCGTTCCTTGCAGGAACCGTTTTCATGTTTAGGTTTCACTCTGTTTTCTCCTATATGGATACATGTAGTTGGAACTCTAAATCAAACACGGTTTGTGCTAGCTCTTTGAAACTTGGCACAATAATGTAGTTCCAAGTTCTATCACTAATGGTTTGTGTCCTACTGAAGTAGCCCCAAGCAGAGACTGACGAGAATCACTTTCATTGAAAGGGGTTGCCAAGCTTCCAAATACTACGTGTTCCTGAAATCTCAGCAAACATTTTTTTCACCCAATCTTGATGATACATGCAGGTAATGATCAGTACACCAGTCCCACTTGGCTCACCAAATTTCGTTTCTTCTAGGTTAAACCGTTCCTTTACAGTAACTGTTTTCATGTTTAGGTTTCACTCTGTTTTCTCCTATATGGATACATGTATTTGGAACTCAAAATCAAACACGGTTTGTGCTAGCTCTTTGAAACTTGGCACAATAATGTAGTTCCAAGGTTCTATTGCAATGGTTTCTGTCCTATTGAAGTAGCCCCAAGCAGAGACTGACAAGAATCACATTCATTGAAAGGGGTTGCCAAGCTTCCAAAAAACAAAGAGTTTCCTGAAATCTCAGCAAACATTTTTTCACCCAATCTTGATGATACTGGCAGGTAATGATCAGTACACCAGTCCCACTTGGCTCACCAAATTTCGTTCTTCTAGGTTAAACCGTTCCTTTGCTGTAACCGTTTTCATGTTTAGGTTTCACTCTGTTTTCTCCTATATGGATACATGTAGTTGGAACTCTAAATCAAACACGGTTTGTGCTAGCTCTTTGAAACTTGGCCCAATAATGTAGTTCCAATTTCTATTGCAATGGTTTCTGTCCTATTGAAGTAGCCCCAAGCAGAGACTGACGAGAATCACATTCATTGAAAGGGGTTGCCAAGCTTCCAAAAAACTACGAGTTTCCTGAAATCTCAGCAAACATTTTTTCACCCAATCTTGATGATACTGGCAGGTAATGATCAGTACACCAGTCCCACTTGGCTCACCAAATTTCGTTCTTCTAGGTTAAACCGTTCCTTTGCAGTAACCGTTTTCATGTTTAGGTTTCACTCTGTTTTCTCCTATATGGATACATGTAGTGGGAACTCTAAATCAAACACGGTTTGAGCTAGCTCTTTGAAACTTGGCACAATAATGTAGTTCCAAGTTCTATCGCTATGGTTTGTGTCCTATTGAAGTAGCCCCAAGCAGAGACTGACGAGAATCAATTTCATTGAATGGGGTTGCCAAGCTTCCAAAAACTACGACTTTCCTGAAATCTCAGCAAACATTTTTTCACCCAATCTTGATGATACTGGCAGGTAATGATCAGTACACCAGTCCCACTTGGCTCACCAAATTTCGTTCTTCTAGGTTAAACCGTTCGTTTGCAGTAACCGTTTTCATGTTTAGGTTTCACTCTGTTTTCTCCTATATGGATACATGTATTTGGAACTCTAAATCAAACACGGTTTGTGCTAGCTCTTTGAAACTTGGCACAATAATATAGTTCCAAGTTCTATCGCTATGGTTTGTGTCCTATTGAAGTAGCCCCAAGCAGAGACTGACGGGAATCACTTTCATTGAAAGGGTTTGCCAAGCTTCCAAAAATCTATGAGTTTCCTGACATCTCAGCAAATATTTTTTCACCCAAAATGATGATACTGGCAGGTAATTATCAGTACACCAGTCCCACTTGGCTGACCAAATTTCTTTCTTCTAGGTTAAAACTTTCCTTTGCAGAAACCGTTTTCATGTTTAGGTTTCACTCTGTTTTCTCATATTTGGATACATGTAGTTGGAACTCAAAATCAAACACGGCTTGTGCTAGCTCTTTGAAACTTGGCACAATAATGTAGTTCCAAGTTCTATCGCTATGGTTTGTGTCCTACTGAAGTAGCCCCAAGCAGAGACTGACGAGAATCACTTTCATTGAAAGGGGTTGCCAAGCTTCCAAATACTACGAGTTTCCTGAAATCTCAGCAAACATTTTTTCACCCAATCTTGATGGTACTTGCAGGTAATGATCAGCACACCAGTCCCACTTGGCTCACCAAATTTCGTTCTTGTAGGTTAAACCGTTCCTTTTCAGTAACCGTTTTCATGTTTAGGTATCACTCTGTTTTCTCCTATATGGATACATGTATTTGGAACTCAAAATCAAACACGGTTTGTGCTAGCTCTTTGAAACTTGGAACAATAATGTAGTTCCAAGTTCTATTACAATTGTTTCTGTCCTATTGAAGTAGCCCCAAGCAGAGACTGACGAGAATCACTTTCATTGAAAGGGGTTGCCAAGCTTCCAAAAAACTACGAGTTTCCGGAAATCTCAGCAAACAGTTTTTCACCCAATCTTGATGATACTTGCAGGTAATGATCAGTACACCAATCCCACTTGGCTCCCCAAATTTCGTTCTTCTAGGTTAAACCCTTCCTTTGAAGTAACCGTTTTCATGTTTAGGTTTCACTCTGTTTTCTCCTATATGGATACATGTAGTTGGAACTCTGAATGAAACACGGTTTGTGCTAGCTCTTTGAAACTTGGCACAATAATGTAGTTCCAAGTTCTATCGCTATGGTTTGTGTCCTATTGAAGTAGCCCCAAGCAGAGACTGACGAGAATCACTTTCCTTGAAAGGGGTTGCCAAGCTTCCAAAAAACTACGAGTTTCCGCAAATCTCAGCAAACATTTTTCACCC
Source organism: Urocitellus parryii (assembly GCF_045843805.1). Lineage (NCBI taxonomy): Eukaryota > Metazoa > Chordata > Mammalia > Rodentia > Sciuridae > Urocitellus > Urocitellus parryii. The sequence goes on along the minus strand of NW_027552395.1, from coordinate 88,167 downwards.
AATCTTGATGATACTGGCAGGTAATGATCAGTACACCAGTCCCACTTGGCTCACCAAATTTCGTTCTTCTAGGTTAAACCGTTCCTTTACAGTAACTGTTTTCATGTTTAGGTTTCACTCTGTTTTCTCCTATATGGATACATGTATTTGGAACTCAAAATCAAACACGGTTTGTGCTAGCTCTTTGAAACTTGGCACAATAATGTAGTTCCAAGTTCTATTGCAATGGTTTCTGTCCTATTGAAGTAGCCCCAAGCAGAGACTGACAAGAATCACATTCATTGAAAGGGGTTGCCAAGCTTCCAAAAAACAAAGAGTTTCCTGAAATCTCAGCAAACATTTTTTCACCCAATCTTGATGATACTGGCAGGTAATGATCAGTACACCAGTCCCACTTGGCTCACCAAATTTCGTTCTTCTAGGTTAAACCGTTCCTTTGCTGTAACCGTTTTCATGTTTAGGTTTCACTCTGTTTTCTCCTATATGGATACATGTAGTTGGAACTCTAAATCAAACACGGTTTGTGCTAGCTCTTTGAAAATTGGCCCAATAATGTAGTTCCAATTTCTATTGCAATGGTTTCTGTCCTATTGAAGTAGCCCCAAGCAGAGACTGACGAGAATCACATTCATTGAAAGGGGTTGCCAAGCTTCCAAAAAACAAAGAGTTTCCTGAAATCTCAGCAAACATTTTTTCACCCAATCTTGATGATACTGGCAGGTAATGATCAGTACACCAGTCCCACTTGGCTCACCAAATTTCGTTCTTCTAGGTTAAACCGTTCCTTTGCAGTAACCGTTTTCATGTTTAGGTTTCACTCTGTTTTCTCCTATATGGATACATGTAGTTGGAACTCTAAATCAAACACGGTTTGTGCTAGCTCTTTGAAACTTGGCACAATAATATAGTTCCAAGTTCTATCGCTATGGTTTGTGTCCTATTGAAGTAGCCCCAAGCAGAGACTGACGAGAATCACTTTCATTGAAAGGGGTTGCCAATCTTCCAAAAATCTATGAGTTTCCTGACATCTCAGCAAATATTTTTTCACCCAAAATGATGATACTGGCAGGTAATTATCAGTACACCAGTCCCACTTGGCTGACCAAATTTCGTTCTTCTAGGTTAAACCTTTCCTTTGCAGAAACCGTTTTCATGTTTAGGTTTCACTCTGTTTTCTCATATTTGGATACATGTAGTTGGAACTCAAAATCAAACACGGCTTGTGCTAGCTCTTTGAAACTTGGCACAATAATGTAGTTCAAAGTTCTGTCGCTATGGTTTGTGTCCTATTGAAGTAGCCCCAAGCAGAGACTGACGAGAATCACTTTCATTGAAAGGGGTTGCCAAGCTTCCAAAAAACTACGAGTTTCCGGAAATCTCAGCAAACAGTTTTTCACCCAATCTTGATGATACTTGCAGGTAATGATCAGTACACCAATCCCACTTGGCTCCCCAAATTTCGTTCTTCTAGGTTAAACCCTTCCTTTGAAGTAACCGTTTTCATGTTTAGGTTTCACTCTGTTTTCTCCTATATGGATACATGTAGTTGGAACTCTGAATGAAACACGGTTTGTGCTAGCTCTTTGAAACTTGGCACAATAATGAAGTTCCAAGTTCTATCGCTATGGTTTGTGTCCTATTGAAGTAGCCCCAAGCAGAGACTGACGAGAATCACTTTCCTTGAAAGGGGTTGCCAAGCTTCCAAAAAACTACGAGTTTCCGCAAATCTCAGCAAACATTTTTCACCCAATCTTGATGATACTGGCAGGTAATGATCAGTACACCAGTCCCACTTGGCTCACCAAATTTCGTTCTTCTAGGTTAAACCGTTCCTTTGCAGTAATCGTTTTCATGTTTAGGTTTCACTCTGTTTTCTCCTATATGGATACATGTAGTTGGAACTCTAAATCAAACACGGTTTGTGCTAGCTCTTTGAAACTTGGCACAATAATATAGTTCCAAGTTCTATCGCTATGGTTTGTGTCCTATTGAAGTAGCCCCAAGCAGAGACTGACGAGAATCACTTTCATTGAAAGGGGTTGCCAAGCTTCCAAAAATCTATGAGTTTCCTGACATCTCAGCAAATATTTTTTCACCCAAAATGATGATACTGGCAGGTAATTATCAGTACACCAGGCTCACTTGGCTCACCAAATTTCGTTCTTCTAGGTTAAACCTTTCCTTTGCAGAAACCGTTTTCATGTTTAGGTTTCACTCTGTTTTCTCATATTTGGATACATGTAGTTGGAACTCAAAATCAAACACGGCTTGTGCTAGCTCTTTGAAACTTGGCACAATAATGTAGTTCAAAGTTCTGTCGCTATGGTTTGTGTCCTATTGAAGTAGCCCCAAGCAGAGACTGACGAGAATCACTTTCATTGAAAGGGGTTGCCAAGCTTCCAAAAAACTACGAGTTTCCGGAAATCTCAGCAAACATTTTTTCACCCAATCTTGATGATACTGGCAGGTAATGATCAGTACACTAGTCCCACTTGGCTCACCAAATTTCGTTCTTCTAGGTTAAACAGTTCCTTTGCAGTAACCGTTTTCATGTTTAGGTTTCACTCTGTTTTCTCCTATATGGATACATGTAGTTTGAACAGTAAATCAAACACGGTTTGTGCTAGCTCTTTGAAACTTGGCACTATAATGTAGTTCCAAGTTCTATCGCTATGGTTTGTGTCCTACTGAAGTAGCCCCACGCAGAGACTGACGAGAATCATTTTCATTGAAAGGGTTTGCCAATCTTCCAAATACTGCGAGTTTCCTGAAATCTCAGCAAACATTTTTTCACCCCATCTTGATGATACTTGCAGGTAATGATCAGTACACCATTCCCACTTGGCTCACCAAGTTTCGTTCTTCTAGGTTAAACCGTTCCTTTGCAGTAACCGTTTTCATGTTTAGGTTAGACTCTGTTTTCTCCTATATGGATACATGTAGTTGGAACTCTGAATGAAACACGGTTTGTGCTAGCTCTTTGAAACTTGGCACAATAATGTAGTTCCAAGTTCTATCGCTATGGTTTGTGTCCTATTGAAGTAGCCCCAAGCAGAGACTGATGAGAATCACTTTCATTGAAAGGGGTTGCAAAGCTTCCAAAAAACTACGAGTTTCCCGAAATCTCAGCAAACATTTTTTCACCCAATCTTGATGATACTGGCAGGTAATGATCAGTACACCAGTCCCACTTGGCTCTCCAAATTTCGTTCTCTAGGTTAAACCGTTCCTTTGCAGTAACCGTTTTCATGTTTAGGTTTCACTCTGTTTTCTCCTATATGGATACATGTAGTTGGAACGGAAAATCAATCACGGTTTGTGCTAGCTCTTTGAAACTTTGCACAATAATGTAGTTCCAAGTTCTATCGCTATGGTTTGTGTCCTACTGAAGTAGCCCCAAGCAGAGACTGACGAGAATCACTTTCATTGAAAGGGGTTGCCAAGCTTTCAAATACTACGAGTTTCCTGAAATCTCAGCAAACATTTTGTCACCCAATCTTGATGATACTTGCAGGTAATGATCAGCACACCAGTCCCACTTGGCTCACTAAATTTCGTTCTTCTAGGTTAAAACGTTCCTTTGCAGTAACCGTTTTCATGTTTAGGTTTCACTCTGTTTTCTCCTTTATGGATATATGTAGTTGGAACTCTGAATGAAACACGGTTTGTGCTAGCTCTTTGAAACTTGGCACAATAATGTAGTTCCAAGTTCTATCGCTATGGTTTGTGTCCTATTGAAGTAGCCCCAAGCAGAGACTGACGAGAATCACTTTCATTGAAAGGGGTTGCCAAGCTACCAAAAAACTACGAGTTTCCGGAAATCTCAGCAAACATTTTTAACCCAATCTTGATGATACTGGCAAGTAATGATCAGTATACCAGTACCACTTGGCTCACCAAATTTCGTTCTTCTAGATTAAACCGTTCCTTTGCAGAAACCCTTTTCATGTTTAGGTTTCACTCTGTTTTCTTGTATATGGATACATGTAGTTGGAACTCAAAATCAACATGGTTTGTGCTAGCTCTTTGAAACTTGACACAATAATATAGTTCCAAGTGCTATCGCTATGGTTTGTGTCCTTTTGAAGTTGCCCCAAGGAGAGACTGACGAGAATCACTTTCATTGAAAGGGGTTGCCATGCTTCCAAAAAACTAAGAGTTTCCGGAAATCTCAGCAAACAGTTTTTCACCCAATCTTGATGATATTTGCAGGTAATGATGAGTACACCAATCACTTGGCTCCCAAAATTTCGTTCTTCTAGGTTAAACCGTTCCTTTGCAGTAACCGTTTTCATGTTTAGGTTTCACTCTGTTTTCTCCTATATGTATACATTGTTGTTGGAACTCTAAATCAAACACGGTTTGTGCTAGCTCTTTGAAACTTGGCACAATAATGTAGTTCCAAGTTCTATCGCTATGGTTTGTGTCCTACTGAAGTAGCCCCAAGCAGAGACTGACGAGAATCACTTTCATTGAAAGGGGTTGCCAAGCTTCCAAATACTACGAGTTTCCTGAAATCTCAGCAAATATTTTTTCACCCAATCTTGATGGTACTTGCTGGTAATGATCAGCACACCAGTCCCACTTGGCTCACCAAATTTCGTTCTTCTAGGTTAAACCGTTCCTTTTCAGTAACCGTTTTCATGTTTAGGTATCACTCTGTTTTCTCCTATATGGATACATGTATTTGGAACTCTAAATCAAACACGGTTTGTGCTAGCTCTTTGAAACTTGGCACAATAATGTAGTTCCAAGTTCTATTACAATTGTTTCTGTCCTATTGAAGTAGCCCCAAGCAGAGACTGACAAGAATCACATTCATTGAAAGGGGTTGCCAAGCTTCCAAAAAACTACGAGTTTCCTGAAATCTCAGCAAACATTTTTTCACCCAATCTTGATGATACTGGCAGGTAATGATCAGTACACCAGTCCCACTTGGCTCACCAAATTTCGTTCTTCTAGGTTAAACCGTTCCTTTGCAGTAACCGTTTTCATATTTAGGTTTCACTCTGTTTTCTCCTATATGGATACATGTAGTTGGAACGGAAAATCAAACACGGTTTGTTCTAGCTCTTTGAAACTTGGCACAATAATGTAGTTCCAAGTTCTATCGCTATGGTTTGTGTCCTATTGAAGTAGCCCCAAGCAGAGACTGACGAGAATCAATTTCATTGAATGGGGTTGCCAAGCTTCCAAAAACTACGAGTTTCCTGAAATCTCAGCAAACATTTTTTCACCCAATCTTGATGATACTGGCAGGTAATGATCAGTACACCAATCCCACTTGGCTCACCAAATTTCGTTCTTCTAGGTTAAACCGTTCGTTTGCAGTAACCGTTTTCATGTTTAGGTTTCACTCTGTTTTCTCCTATATGGATACATGTAGTTGGAACTCTAAATCAAACACGTTTTGTGCTAGCTCTTTGAAACTTGGCACAATAATATAGTTCCAAGTTCTATCGCTATGGTTTGTGTCCTATTGAAGTAGCCCCAAACAGAGACTGACGAGAATCACTTTCATTGAAAGGGGTTGCCAAGCTTCCAAAAAAGTACGAGTTTCCTGACATCTCAGCAAACATTTTTTCACCCAAAATGATCATACTGGCAGGTAATGATCAGTACACCAGTCCCACTTGGCTCACCAAATTTCGTTCTTCTAGGTTAAACCTTTCCTTTGCAGAAACCGTTTTCATGTTTTGGTTTCACTCTGTTTTCTCATATTTGGATACATGTAGTTGGAACTCAAAATCAAACATGGCTTGTGCTAGCTCTTTGAAACTTGGCACAATAATGTAGTTCAAAGTTCTGTCGCTATGGTTTGTGTCCTATTGAAGTAGCCCCAAGCAGAGACTGACGAGAATCACTTTCATTGAAAGGGGTTGCCAAGCTTCCAAAAAACTACGAGTTTCCGGAAATCTCAGCAAACAGTTTTTCACCCAATCTTGATGATACTTGCAGGTAATGATCAGTACACCAATCCCACTTGGCTCCCCAAATTTCGTTCTTCTAGGTTAAACCGTTCCTTTGCAGTAACCGTTTTCATGTTTAGGTTTCACTCTGTTTTCTCGAATATGGATACATGTAGTTGGAACGCAAAATCAAACACGGTTTGTGCTAGCTCTTTGAAACTTGACACAATAATGTAGTTCCAAGTTCTATCACTATGGTTTGTGTCCTATTGAAGTAGCCCCAAGGAGAGACTGACTAGAATCACTTTCATTGAAAGGGGTTGCCAAGCTTCCAAAAAACTACGAGTTTCCTGAAATCTCAGCAAACATTTTTTCACCCAATCTTGATGATACTGGCAGGTAATGATCAGTACACCAGTCCCACTTGGCTGTCCAAATTTCGTTCTTCTAGGTTAAACCGTTCCTTTGCAGAAACCGTTTTCATGTTTAGGTTTCACTCTGTTTTCTCCTATATGGATACATGTAGTTGGAACTCTAAATCAAACACGGTTTGTGCTAGCTCTTTGAAACTTGGCACAATAATGTAGTTCCAAGTTCTATCGCTATGGTGTGTGTCCTATTGAAGTAGCCCCAAGCAGAGACTGACGAGAATCACTTCTATTGAAAGGGGTTGCCAAGCTTCCAAAAAACTACGAGTTTCCGGAAATCTCAGCAAACAGTTTTTCACCCAACCTTGATGATACTTGCATGTAATGATCAGTACACCAATCCCACTTTGCTCCCCAAATTTCGTGCTTCTAGGTTAAACCCTTCCTTTGCAGTAACCGTTTTCATGTTTAGGTTTCACTCTGTTTTCTCCTATATGGATACATGTAGTTGGAACTCTAAATGAAACACGGTTTGTGCTAGCTCTTTGAAACGTGGCACAATAATGTAGTTCCAAGTTCTATCGCTATGGTTTGTGTCCTATTGAAGTAGCCCCAAGCAGAGACTGACGAGTATCACTTTCATTGAAAGGGGTTGCCAAGCTTCCAAAAAACTACGAGTTTCCGGAAATCTCAGCAAACTTTTTTTCACCCAGTCTTGATGATACTGGCAAGTAATTATCAGTACACCAGTACCACTTGGCTCACCAAATTTCGTTTTTCTAGGTTAAACCGTTCCTTTGCAGTAACCGTTTTCATGTTTAGGTTTCACTCTGTTTTCTCGTATATGGATACATGTAGTTGGAACTCAAAATCAACACGGTTTGTGCTAGCTCTTTGAAACTTGACACAATAATGTACTTCCAAGTTCTATCGCTATGGTTTGTGTCCTATTGAAGTAGCCCCAAGCAGAGACTGACGAGAATCACTTCCATTGAAAGGGGTTGCCAAGATTCAAAAAAAACTACGAGTTTCCTGACATCTCAGCAAACATTTTTTCACCAATCTTGATGATACTTGCAGGTAATGATCAGTACAGCAATCCCACTTGGCTCACCAAATTTCGTTCTTCTAAGTTCAAACGTTCCTTTGCCGTAACCGTTTTCATGTTTAGGTTTCACTCTGTTTTCTCCTATATGGATACATGTAGTTGGAACGGAAAATCAAACACGGTTTGTTCTAGCTCTTTGAAACTTGGCACAATAATGTAGTTCCAAGTTCTATCGCTATGGTTTGTGTCCTATTGAAGTAGCCCCAAGCAGAGACTGACGAGAATCACTTTCATTGAAAGGGGTTGCCAATCTTCCAAAAACTACAAGTTTCCTGAAATCTCAGCAAATATTTTTTCACCCAATCTTGATGATACTTGCAGGTAATGATCAGTACACCAATCCCACTTGGCTCCCAAAATTTCGTTCTTCTAGGTTAAACCGTTCCTTTGCAGTAACCGTTTTCATGTTTAGGTTTCACTCTGTTTTCTCCTATATGGATACATGTAGTTGGAACTCTAAATCAAACACGGTTTGTGCTAGCTCTTTGAAACTTGACACAATAATGTAGTTCCAAGTTCTATCGCTATGGTTTGTGTCAAATTGAAGTAGCCCCAAGCAGAGACTGACTAGTATCACTTTCATTGAAAGGGGTTGCCAAGCTTCCAAAAAAGTACGAGTTTCCTGACATCTCAGCAAACATTATTTCACCCAAACTTGATGATACTTACAGGTAAGTATCAGTATACCAGTCCCACTTGGTTGACCAAATTTCGTTCTTCTAGGTTAAACCGTTCCTTTGCACTAATCGTTTTCATGTTTAGGTTTCACTCTGTTTTCTCATATATGGATACATGTAGTTGGAACTCAAAATCAAACACGGTTTGTGCTAGCTCTTGAAACTTTCACAATAATGTAGTTCCAAGTTCTATCGCTATGGTTTGTGTCCTATTGAAGTAGCCCCAAGCAGAGACTGATGAGAATCACTTTCATTGAAAGGGGTGGCCAAGTTTCCAAATAACTGCGAGTTTCCGGAAATATCAGCAAACATTTTTTCACCCAATCTTGATGATACTGGCAGGTAATGATCAGTACACCAGTCCCACTTGGCTCACCAAATTTCGTTCTTCTATGTTAAACCGTTCGTTTGCAGTAACCGTTTTCATGTTTAGGTTTCACTCTGTTTTCTCGTATATGGATACATGTAGTTGGAACTCAAAATCAACACGGTTTGTGCTCGCTCTTTGAAAATTGACACAATAATGTAGATCCAAGTTCTATCGCTATGGTTTGTGTCCTATTGAAGTAGCCCCAAGCAGAGACTGACGAGAATCACTTTCATTGAAAGGGGTTGCCAAGCTTCCAAAAAACTAAGAGTATCAGGAAATCTCAGCAAACAGTTTTTCACCCAATCTTGATGATACTTGCACGTAATGATCAGTACACCAATCCCACTTGGATCACCAAATTTCGTTCTTCTAGGTTAAACCGTTCCTTTGCAGTAACCGTTTTCATGTTTAGGTTTCACTCTGTTTTCTCCTATATGGATACATGTATTTGGAACTCTACATCAAACACGGTTTGTGCTAGCTCTTTGAAACTTGGCACAATAATGTAGTTCCAAGTTGTATCGCTATGGTTTGTGTCCTATTGAAGTAGCCCCAAGCAGAGACTGATGAGAATCACTTTCATTGAAAGGGGTTGCCAAGCTTCCACAAAACTACGAGTTTCCTGACATCTCAGCAAACATTTTTTCACCCAAACTTGATGATACTTACAGGTAATTATCAGTATACCAGTCCCACTTGGCTGACCAAATTTCGTTCTTCTAGGTTAAACCGTTCCTTTGCAGTAATCGTTTACATGTTTAGGTTTCACTCTGTTTTCTCATATATGGATACATGTAGTTGGAACTCAAAATCAAACACGGTTTGTGCTAGCTCTTGGAAACTTGGCACAATAATTTAGTTCCAAGCTCTGTGGCTATGGTTTGTGTCCTACTGAAGTAGCCCCAAGCAGAGACTGATGAGAATCACTTTCATTGAAAGGGGTTGCCAATCTTCCAAAAACTACAAGTTTCCTGAAATCTCAGCAAAGATTTTTTCACCCAATCTTGATGATACTTGCAGGTAATGATCAGTACCCAAGTCCCACTTGGCTCCCCAAATTTCGTTCTTCTAGGTTAAACCGTTCCTTTGCAAGAACCGTTTTCATTTTTAGCTTTCACTCTGTTTTCTCCTATATGGATACATGTAGTTGGAACTCTAAATCAAACACGGTTTGTGCTAGCTATTTGAAACTTGGCAGAATAATGCAGTTCCAAGTTCTATCGCTATGGTTTGTGTCCTATTGAAGTAGCCTGAAGCAGAGACTGACGAGAATCACTTTCATTGAAAGCGGTGGCCAAGTTTCCAAATAACTGCGAGTTTCCGGAAATCTCAGCAAACATTTTTTCACCCAATCTTGATGATACTGGCAGGTAATGATCAGTACACCAGTCCCACTTGGCTCACCAAATTTCGTTCTTCTAGGTTAAACCGTTCGTTTGCAGTAACCGTTTTCATGTTTAGGTTTCACTCTGTTTTCTCGTATATGGATACATGTAGTTGGAACTCAAAATCAACACGGTTTGTGCTAGCTCTTTGAAACTTGACACAATAATGTAGATCCAAGTTCTATCGCTATGGTTTGTGTCCTTTTGAAGTAGCCCCAAGCAGAGACGGACGAGAATCACTTTCATTGAAAGGGATTGCCAAGCTTCCAAAAAACTAAGAGTATCAGGAAATCTCAGCAAACAGTTGTACACCCAATCTTGATGATACTTGCAGGTAATGATCAGTACACCAATCTCACTTGGCTCCCAAAATTTCGTTCTTCTTGGTTAAACCGTTCCTTTGCAGTATCCGTTTTCATGTTTAGGTTTCACTCTGTTTTCTCCTATATGGATACATGTAGTTTGAACTCTAAATCAAACACGGTTTGTGCTAGCTCTTTGAAACTTGGCACAATAATGTAGTTCCAAGTTCTATCGCTATGGTTTGTGTCAAATTGAAGTAGCCCCAAGCAGAGACTGACTAGAATCACTTTCATTGAAAGGGATTGCCAAGATTCCAAAAAAGTACGAGTTTCCTGACATCTCAGCAAACAGTTTTTCACCCAATCTTGATGATACTTGCACGTAATTATCAGTACACCAGTCCCACTTGGCTCACCAAATTTCGTTCTTCTAGGTTAAACCGTTCCTTTGCAGTAACCGTTTTCATGTTTAGGTTTCACTCTGTTTTCTCATATATGGATACATGTAGTTGGAACTCAAAATCAAACATGGTTTGTGCTAGCTGTTTGAAACTTTCACAATAATGTAGTTCCAAGTTCTGTCTCTATGGTTTGTGTCCTATTGAAGTAGCCCCAAGCAGAGACTGACGAGAATCACTTTCATTGAAAGGGGTTTCCAAGCTTCCAAAAAACTACGAGTTTCCGGAAATCTTAGCAAACAGTTTTTCACCCAATCTTGATGATTCTTGCAGGTAATGATCAGAACACCAATCCCACTTGGCTCACCAAATTTCGTTCTTCTAGGTTAAACCGTTCCTTTGCAGTAACCGTTTTCAATTTTAGGTTTCATTCTGTTTTCTCCTATATGGATACATGTAGTTGGAACTCTAAATCAAACACGGTTTGTGCTAGCTATTTGAAACTTGGCAGAATAATGTACTTCCAAGTTCTATCGCTATGGTTTGTGTCCTATTGAAGTAGCCCCAAGCAGAGACTGACTAGAATCACTTTCATAGAAAGGGGTTGCCAAGCTTCCAAAAACTACGAGTTTCCTGAAATCTCAGCAAACATTTTTTCACCCAAACTTGATGATACTTGCAGGTAATGATCAGTACACCAGTCCCAGTTGGCTCACCAAATTTCGCTCTTCTAGGTTAAACCCTTCCTTTGCAGTAACCGTTTTCATGTTTATGTTTCACTCTGTTTTCTCCTATATTGATACATGTAGTTGGAACTCTAAATCAAACGTGGTTTGTGCTAGCTCTTTGAAACGTGGCACAATAATGTAGTTCCAAGTTATATCGCTATGGTTTGTGTCCAATTGAAGTAGCCCCAAGCAGAGACTGACGAGAATCACTTTCATTGAAAGGGGTTGCCAATCTTCCAAAAACTACAAGTTTCCTGAAATCTCAGCAAACATTTTTTCACCCAATCTTGATGATACTTGCAGGTAATGATCAGTACCAAAGTCCCACTTGGCTCACCAAATTTCGTTCTTCTAGGTTAAACCGTTCCTTTGCAAGAACCGTTTTCATTTCTAGGTTTCACTCTGTTTTCTCCTATATGGATACATGTAGTTGGAACTCTAAATCAAACACGGTTTGTGCTAGCTCTTTGAAACTTGGCACAATAATGTAGTTCCAAGTTCTATCGCTATGGTTTGTGTCCTATTGAAGTAGACCCAAGCAGAGACTGACGAGAATCACTTTCATTGAAAGGGGTGGCCAAGTTTCCAAATAACTGCGAGTTTCCGGAAATATCAGCAAACATTTTTTCACCCAAACTTGATGATACTGGCAGGTAATGATCAGTACACCAGTCCCAGTTGGCTCACCAAATTTCGTTCTTCTAGGTTAAACCCTTCCTTTGCAGTAACCGTTTTCATGTTTATGTTTCACTCTGTTTTCTCCTATATTGATACATGTAGTTGGAACTCTAAATCAAACGTGGTTTGTGCTAGCTCTTTGAAACGTGGCACAATAATGTAGTTCCAAGTTATATCGCTATGGTTTGTGTCCAATTGAAGTAGCCCCAAGCAGAGACTGACGAGAATCACTTTCATTGAAAGGGGTTGCCAATCTTCCAAAAACTACAAGTTTCCTGAAATCTCAGCAAACATTTTTTCACCCAATCTTGATGATACTTGCAGGTAATGATCAGTACCAAAGTCCCACTTGGCTCACCAAATTTCGTTCTTCTAGGTTAAACCGTTCCTTTGCAAGAACCGTTTTCATTTCTAGGTTTCACTCTGTTTTCTCCTATATGGATACATGTAGTTGGAACTCTAAATCAAACACGGTTTGTGCTAGCTCTTTGAAACTTGGCACAATAATGTAGTTCCAAGTTCTATCGCTATGGTTTGTGTCCTATTGAAGTAGACCCAAGCAGAGACTGACGAGAATCACTTTCATTGAAAGGGGTGGCCAAGTTTCCAAATAACTGCGAGTTTCCGGAAATATCAGCAAACATTTTTTCACCCAATCTTGATGATACTGGCAGGTAATGATCAGTACACCAGTCCCACTTGGCTCACCAAATTTCGTTCTTCTAGGTTAAACCGTTCGTTTGCAGTAACCGTTTTCATGTATAGGTTTCACTCTGTTTTCTCGTATATGGATACATGTAGTTGGAACTCAAAATCCACACGGTTTGTGCTAGCTCTTTGAAACTTGACACAATAATGTAGATCCAAGTTCTATCGCTATGGTTTGTGTCCTATTGAAGTAGCCCCAAGCAGAGATGGACGAGAATCACTTTCATTGAAAGGGGTTGCCAAGCTTCCAAAAAACTAAGAGTATCAGGAAATCTCAGCAAACAGTTTTTCACCCAATCTTGATGATACTTGCAGGTAATGATCAGTACACCAATCCCACTTGGCTCCCAAAATTTCGTTCTTCTAGGTTAAACCGTTCCTTTGCAGTAACCGTTTTCATGTTTAGGTTTCACTCTGTTTTCTCCTATATGGATACATGTAGTTTGAACTCTAAATCAAACACGGTTTGTGCTAGCTCTTTGAAACTTGGCACAATAATGTAGTTCCAAGTTCTATCGCTATGGTTTGTGTCAAATTGAAGTAGCCCCAAGCAGAGACTGACTAGAATCACTTTCATTGAAAGGGGTTGCCAAGCTTCCAAAAAAGTACGAGTTTCCTGACATCTCAGCAAACAGTTTTTCACCCAATCTTGATGATACTTGCAGGTAATTATCAGTACACCAGTCCCACTTGGCTGATCAAATTTCGTTCTTCTAGGTTAAACCGTTCCTTTGCAGTAACCGTTTTCATGTTTAGGTTTCACTCTGTTTTCTCCTATATGGATACATGTAGTTGGAACTCTAAATCAAACACGGTTTGTGCTAGCTCTTTGAATCTTGGCACAATAATGTAGTTCCAAGTTCTATCGCTATGGTTTGTGTCCTATTGAAGTAGACCCAAGCAGAGACTGACGAGAATCACTTTCATTGAAAGGGGTGGCCAAGTTTCCAAATAACTGCGAGTTTCCGGAAATATCAGCAAACATTTTTTCACCCAATCTTGATGATACTGGCAGGTAATGATCAGTACACCAATCCCACTTGGCTCCCAAAATTTCGTTCTTCTAGGTTAAACCGTTCCTTTGCAGTAACCGTTTTCATGTTTAGGTTTCACTCTGTTTTCTCCTATATGGATACATGTAGTTTGAACTCTAAATCAAACACGGTTTGTGCTAGCTCTTTGAAACTTGGCACAATAATGTAGTTCCAAGTTCTATCGCTATGGTTTGTGTCAAATTGAAGTAGCCCCAAGCAGAGACTGACTAGAATCACTTTCATTGAAAGGGGTTGCCAAGCTTCCAAAAAAGTACGAGTTTCCTGACATCTCAGCAAACAGTTTTTCACCCAATCTTGATGATACTTGCAGGTAATGATCAGTACCCAAGTACCACTTGGCTCACCAAATTTCGTTCTTCTAGGTTAAACCGTTCCTTTGCAAGAACCGTTTTCATTTTTAGGATTCACTCTGTTTTCTCCTATATGGATACATGTAGTTGGAACTCTAAATCAAACACGGTTTGTGCTAGCTCTTTGAAACTTGGCACAATAATGTAGTTCCAAGTTCTATCGCTATGGTTTGTGTCCTATTGAAGTAGCCCCAAGCAGAGACGGACGAGAATCACTTTCATTGAAAGTGGTTGCCAAGCTTCCAAAAAACTAAGAGTATCAGGAAATCTCAGCAAACAGTTTTTCACCCAATCTTGATGATACTTGCAGGTAATGATCAGTACACCAATCCCACTTGGCTCACCAAATTTCGTACTTCTAGGTTAATCCGTTCCTTTGCAGTAACCGTTTTCATGTTTAGGTTTCACTCTGTTTTCTCCTATATGGATACATGTATTTGGAACACTAAATAAAACACGGTTTGTGCTAGCTCTTTGAAACTTGGCACAATAATGTAGTTCCAAGTTCTATCGCTATGGTTTGTGTCCTATTGAAGTAGCCCCAAGCAGAGACTAATGAGAATCACTTCCATTGAAAGGGGTTGCATAGCTTCCAAAAAACTATGAGTTTCCTGAAATCTCAGCAAACATTTTTCCACCCAATCTTGATGATACCTTCAGGTAATGATCAGTACACCAGTCCCACTTGGCTCACCAAATTTCGTTCTTCTAGGTTAAACCGTTCGTTTGCAATAACTGTTTTCATGTTTAGGTTTCACTCTGTTTTCTCCTATATGGATACATGTATTTGGAACTCTAAATCAAACACGGTTTGTGCTAGCTCTTTGAAACTTGGCACAATAATGTAGTTCCAAGTTCTATCGCTATGGTTTTTGTCCTATTGAAGTAGCCCCAAGCAGAGACTGATGAGAATCACTTTCATTGAAAGGGGTGGCCAAGTTTCCAAATTACTGCGAGTTTCCGGAAATATCAGCAAACATTTTTTCACTCAATCTTGATGATACTGGTAGGTAATGATCAGTACACCAGTCCCACTTGGCTCACCAAATTTCGTTCTTCTAGGTTAAACCGTTCGTTTGCAGTAACCGTTTTCATGTTTAGGTTTCACTCTGTTTTCTCCTATATGGATACATGTACTTCGAACTCTAAATCAAACACGGTTTGTGCTAGCTATTTGAAACTTGGCACAATAATGTAGTTCCAAGTTCTATCGCTATGGTTTGTGTCAAATTGAAGTAGCCCCAAGCAGAGACTGACTAGAATCACTTTCATTGAAAGGGGTTGCCAAGCTTCCAAAAAAGTACAAGTTTCCTGACATCTCAGCAAACAGTTTTTCACCCAATCTTGATGATACTTGCAGGTAATGATCAGTACCCAAGTACCACTTGGCTCACCAAATTTCGTTCTTCTAGGTTAAACCGTTCCTTTGCAAGAACCGTTTTCATTTTTAGGATTCACTCTGTTTTCTCCTATATGGATGCATGTAGTTGGAACTCTAAATCAAACACGGTTTGTGCTAGCTCTTTGAAACTTGGCACAATAATGTAGTTCCAAGTTCTATCGCTATGGTTTGTGTCCTATTGAAGTAGCCCCAAGCAGAGACGGACGAGAATCACTTTCATTGAAAGTGGTTGCCAAGCTTCCAAAAAACTAAGAGTATCAGGAAATCTCAGCAAACAGTTTTTCACCCAATCTTGATGATACTGGCAGGTAATGATCAGTACACCAATCCCACTTGGCTCCCAAAATTTCGTTCTTCTAGGTTAAACCGTTCCTTTGCAGTAACCGTTTTCATGTTTAGGTTTCACTCTGTTTTCTCCTATATGGATACATGTAGTTTGAACTCTAAATCAAACACGGTTTGTGCTAGCTCTTTGAAACTTGGCACAATAATGTAGTTCCAAGTTCTATCGCTATGGTTTGTGTCAAATTGAAGTAGCCCCAAGCAGAGACTGACTAGAATCACTTTCATTGAAAGGGGTTGCCAAGCTTCCAAAAAAGTACGAGTTTCCTGACATCTCAGCAAACAGTTTTTCACCCAATCTTGATGATACTTGCAGGTAATGATCAGTACACCAATCCCACTTGGCTCACCAAATTTCGTCCTTCTAGGTTAATCCGTTCCTTTGCAGTAACCGTTTTCATGTTTAGGTTTCACTCTGTTTTCTCCTATATGGATACATGTATTTGGAACTCTAAATAAAACACGGTTTGTGCTAGCTCTTTGAAACTTGGCACAATAATGTAGTTCCAAGTTCTATCGCTATGGTTTGTGTCCTATTGAAGTAGAACCAAGCAGAGACTAATGAGAATCACTTTCATTGAAAGGGGTTGCATAGCTTCCATAAAACTATGAGTTTCCTGAAATCTCAGCAAACATTTTTCCACCCAATCTTGATGATACCTTCAGGTAATGATCAGTACACCAGTCCCACTTGGCTCACCAAATTTCGTTCTTCTAGGTTAAACCGTTCGTTTGCAATAACTGTTTTCATGTTTAGGTTTCACTCTGTTTTCTCCTATATGGATACATGTATTTGGAACTCTAAATCAAACACGGTTTGTGCTAGCTCTTTGAAACTTGGCACAATAATGTAGTTCCAAGTTCTATCGCTATGGTTTGTGTCCTATTGAAGTAGCCCCAAGCAGAGACTGATGAGAATCACTTTTATTGAAAGGGGTGGCCAAGTTTCCAAATAACTGCGAGTTTCCGGAAATATCAGCAAACATTTTTTCACCCAATCTTGATGATACTGGTAGGTAATGATCAGTACACCAGTCCCACTTGGCTCACCAAATTTCGTTCTTCTAGGTTAAACCGTTCGTTTGCAGTAACCGTTTTCATGTTTAGGTTTCACTCTGTTTTCTCGTATATGGATACATGTAGTTGGAACTCAAAATCAACACGGTTTGTGCTAGCTCTTTGAAACTTGACACAATAATGTAGATCCAAGTTCTATCGCTATGGTTTGTGTCCTATTGAAGTAGCCCCAAGCAGAGACGGACGAGAATCACTTTCATTGAAAGGGGTTGCCAAGCTTCCCAAAAACTAAGAGTATCAGGAAATCTCAGCAAACAGTTTTTCACCCAATCTTGATGGTCCTTGCAGGTAATGATCAGTATCCAAGTACCACTTGGCTCACCAAATTTCGTTCTTCTAGGTTAAACCGTTCCTTTGCAGGAACCGTTTTCATGTTTAGGTTTCACTCTGTTTTCTCCTATATGGATACATGTAGTTGGAACTCTAAATAAAACACGGTTTGTGCTAGCTATTTGAAACTTGGCAGAATAATGTACTTCCAAGTTCTATCGCTATGGTTTGTGTCCTATTGAAGTAGCCCCAAGCAGAGACTGACTAGAATCACTTTCATAGAAAGGGGTTGCCAAGCTTCCAAAAACTACGAGTTTCCTGAAATCTCAGCAAACATTTTTTCACCCAAACTTGATGATACTTGCAGGTAATGATCAGTACACCAGTCCCAGTTGGCTCACCAAATTTCGCTCTTCTAGGTTAAACCCTTCCTTTGCAGTAACCGTTTTCATGTTTATGTTTCACTCTGTTTTCTCCTATATTGATACATGTAGTTGGAACTCTAAATCAAACGTGGTTTGTGCTAGCTCTTTGAAACGTGGCACAATAATGTAGTTCCAAGTTATATCGCTATGGTTTGTGTCCAATTGAAGTAGCCCCAAGCAGAGACTGACGAGAATCACTTTCATTGAAAGGGGTTGCCAATCTTCCAAAAACTACAAGTTTCCTGAAATCTCAGCAAACATTTTTTCACCCAATCTTGATGATACTTGCAGGTAATGATCAGTACCAAAGTCCCACTTGGCTCACCAAATTTCGTTCTTCTAGGTTAAACCGTTCCTTTGCAAGAACCGTTTTCATTTCTAGGTTTCACTCTGTTTTCTCCTATATGGATACATGTAGTTGGAACTCTAAATCAAACACGGTTTGTGCTAGCTCTTTGAAACTTGGCACAATAATGTAGTTCCAAGTTCTATCGCTATGGTTTGTGTCCTATTGAAGTAGACCCAAGCAGAGACTGACGAGAATCACTTTCATTGAAAGGGGTGGCCAAGTTTCCAAATAACTGCGAGTTTCCGGAAATATCAGCAAACATTTTTTCACCCAAACTTGATGATACTGGCAGGTAATGATCAGTACACCAGTCCCAGTTGGCTCACCAAATTTCGTTCTTCTAGGTTAAACCCTTCCTTT
Source organism: Urocitellus parryii (assembly GCF_045843805.1). Taxonomy (NCBI): domain Eukaryota; kingdom Metazoa; phylum Chordata; class Mammalia; order Rodentia; family Sciuridae; genus Urocitellus; species Urocitellus parryii. The sequence continues at coordinate 69,906 of NW_027552395.1, read as the reverse complement.
GCAGTAACCGTTTTCATGTTTATGTTTCACTCTGTTTTCTCCTATATTGATACATGTAGTTGGAACTCTAAATCAAACGTGGTTTGTGCTAGCTCTTTGAAACGTGGCACAATAATGTAGTTCCAAGTTATATCGCTATGGTTTGTGTCCAATTGAAGTAGCCCCAAGCAGAGACTGACGAGAATCACTTTCATTGAAAGGGGTTGCCAATCTTCCAAAAACTACAAGTTTCCTGAAATCTCAGCAAACATTTTTTCACCCAATCTTGATGATACTTGCAGGTAATGATCAGTACCAAAGTCCCACTTGGCTCACCAAATTTCGTTCTTCTAGGTTAAACCGTTCCTTTGCAAGAACCGTTTTCATTTCTAGGTTTCACTCTGTTTTCTCCTATATGGATACATGTAGTTGGAACTCTAAATCAAACACGGTTTGTGCTAGCTCTTTGAAACTTGGCACAATAATGTAGTTCCAAGTTCTATCGCTATGGTTTGTGTCCTATTGAAGTAGACCCAAGCAGAGACTGACGAGAATCACTTTCATTGAAAGGGGTGGCCAAGTTTCCAAATAACTGCGAGTTTCCGGAAATATCAGCAAACATTTTTTCACCCAATCTTGATGATACTGGCAGGTAATGATCAGTACACCAGTCCCACTTGGCTCACCAAATTTCGTTCTTCTAGGTTAAACCGTTCGTTTGCAGTAACCGTTTTCATGTATAGGTTTCACTCTGTTTTCTCGTATATGGATACATGTAGTTGGAACTCAAAATCCACACGGTTTGTGCTAGCTCTTTGAAACTTGACACAATAATGTAGATCCAAGTTCTATCGCTATGGTTTGTGTCCTATTGAAGTAGCCCCAAGCAGAGATGGACGAGAATCACTTTCATTGAAAGGGGTTGCCAAGCTTCCAAAAAACTAAGAGTATCAGGAAATCTCAGCAAACAGTTTTTCACCCAATCTTGATGATACTTGCAGGTAATGATCAGTACACCAATCCCACTTGGCTCCCAAAATTTCGTTCTTCTAGGTTAAACCGTTCCTTTGCAGTAACCGTTTTCATGTTTAGGTTTCACTCTGTTTTCTCCTATATGGATACATGTAGTTTGAACTCTAAATCAAACACGGTTTGTGCTAGCTCTTTGAAACTTGGCACAATAATGTAGTTCCAAGTTCTATCGCTATGGTTTGTGTCAAATTGAAGTAGCCCCAAGCAGAGACTGACTAGAATCACTTTCATTGAAAGGGGTTGCCAAGCTTCCAAAAAAGTACGAGTTTCCTGACATCTCAGCAAACAGTTTTTCACCCAATCTTGATGATACTTGCAGGTAATTATCAGTACACCAGTCCCACTTGGCTGATCAAATTTCGTTCTTCTAGGTTAAACCGTTCCTTTGCAGTAACCGTTTTCATGTTTAGGTTTCACTCTGTTTTCTCCTATATGGATACATGTAGTTGGAACTCTAAATCAAACACGGTTTGTGCTAGCTCTTTGAATCTTGGCACAATAATGTAGTTCCAAGTTCTATCGCTATGGTTTGTGTCCTATTGAAGTAGACCCAAGCAGAGACTGACGAGAATCACTTTCATTGAAAGGGGTGGCCAAGTTTCCAAATAACTGCGAGTTTCCGGAAATATCAGCAAACATTTTTTCACCCAATCTTGATGATACTGGCAGGTAATGATCAGTACACCAATCCCACTTGGCTCCCAAAATTTCGTTCTTCTAGGTTAAACCGTTCCTTTGCAGTAACCGTTTTCATGTTTAGGTTTCACTCTGTTTTCTCCTATATGGATACATGTAGTTTGAACTCTAAATCAAACACGGTTTGTGCTAGCTCTTTGAAACTTGGCACAATAATGTAGTTCCAAGTTCTATCGCTATGGTTTGTGTCAAATTGAAGTAGCCCCAAGCAGAGACTGACTAGAATCACTTTCATTGAAAGGGGTTGCCAAGCTTCCAAAAAAGTACGAGTTTCCTGACATCTCAGCAAACAGTTTTTCACCCAATCTTGATGATACTTGCAGGTAATGATCAGTACCCAAGTACCACTTGGCTCACCAAATTTCGTTCTTCTAGGTTAAACCGTTCCTTTGCAAGAACCGTTTTCATTTTTAGGATTCACTCTGTTTTCTCCTATATGGATACATGTAGTTGGAACTCTAAATCAAACACGGTTTGTGCTAGCTCTTTGAAACTTGGCACAATAATGTAGTTCCAAGTTCTATCGCTATGGTTTGTGTCCTATTGAAGTAGCCCCAAGCAGAGACGGACGAGAATCACTTTCATTGAAAGTGGTTGCCAAGCTTCCAAAAAACTAAGAGTATCAGGAAATCTCAGCAAACAGTTTTTCACCCAATCTTGATGATACTTGCAGGTAATGATCAGTACACCAATCCCACTTGGCTCACCAAATTTCGTACTTCTAGGTTAATCCGTTCCTTTGCAGTAACCGTTTTCATGTTTAGGTTTCACTCTGTTTTCTCCTATATGGATACATGTATTTGGAACACTAAATAAAACACGGTTTGTGCTAGCTCTTTGAAACTTGGCACAATAATGTAGTTCCAAGTTCTATCGCTATGGTTTGTGTCCTATTGAAGTAGCCCCAAGCAGAGACTAATGAGAATCACTTCCATTGAAAGGGGTTGCATAGCTTCCAAAAAACTATGAGTTTCCTGAAATCTCAGCAAACATTTTTCCACCCAATCTTGATGATACCTTCAGGTAATGATCAGTACACCAGTCCCACTTGGCTCACCAAATTTCGTTCTTCTAGGTTAAACCGTTCGTTTGCAATAACTGTTTTCATGTTTAGGTTTCACTCTGTTTTCTCCTATATGGATACATGTATTTGGAACTCTAAATCAAACACGGTTTGTGCTAGCTCTTTGAAACTTGGCACAATAATGTAGTTCCAAGTTCTATCGCTATGGTTTTTGTCCTATTGAAGTAGCCCCAAGCAGAGACTGATGAGAATCACTTTCATTGAAAGGGGTGGCCAAGTTTCCAAATTACTGCGAGTTTCCGGAAATATCAGCAAACATTTTTTCACTCAATCTTGATGATACTGGTAGGTAATGATCAGTACACCAGTCCCACTTGGCTCACCAAATTTCGTTCTTCTAGGTTAAACCGTTCGTTTGCAGTAACCGTTTTCATGTTTAGGTTTCACTCTGTTTTCTCCTATATGGATACATGTACTTCGAACTCTAAATCAAACACGGTTTGTGCTAGCTATTTGAAACTTGGCACAATAATGTAGTTCCAAGTTCTATCGCTATGGTTTGTGTCAAATTGAAGTAGCCCCAAGCAGAGACTGACTAGAATCACTTTCATTGAAAGGGGTTGCCAAGCTTCCAAAAAAGTACAAGTTTCCTGACATCTCAGCAAACAGTTTTTCACCCAATCTTGATGATACTTGCAGGTAATGATCAGTACCCAAGTACCACTTGGCTCACCAAATTTCGTTCTTCTAGGTTAAACCGTTCCTTTGCAAGAACCGTTTTCATTTTTAGGATTCACTCTGTTTTCTCCTATATGGATGCATGTAGTTGGAACTCTAAATCAAACACGGTTTGTGCTAGCTCTTTGAAACTTGGCACAATAATGTAGTTCCAAGTTCTATCGCTATGGTTTGTGTCCTATTGAAGTAGCCCCAAGCAGAGACGGACGAGAATCACTTTCATTGAAAGTGGTTGCCAAGCTTCCAAAAAACTAAGAGTATCAGGAAATCTCAGCAAACAGTTTTTCACCCAATCTTGATGATACTGGCAGGTAATGATCAGTACACCAATCCCACTTGGCTCCCAAAATTTCGTTCTTCTAGGTTAAACCGTTCCTTTGCAGTAACCGTTTTCATGTTTAGGTTTCACTCTGTTTTCTCCTATATGGATACATGTAGTTTGAACTCTAAATCAAACACGGTTTGTGCTAGCTCTTTGAAACTTGGCACAATAATGTAGTTCCAAGTTCTATCGCTATGGTTTGTGTCAAATTGAAGTAGCCCCAAGCAGAGACTGACTAGAATCACTTTCATTGAAAGGGGTTGCCAAGCTTCCAAAAAAGTACGAGTTTCCTGACATCTCAGCAAACAGTTTTTCACCCAATCTTGATGATACTTGCAGGTAATGATCAGTACACCAATCCCACTTGGCTCACCAAATTTCGTCCTTCTAGGTTAATCCGTTCCTTTGCAGTAACCGTTTTCATGTTTAGGTTTCACTCTGTTTTCTCCTATATGGATACATGTATTTGGAACTCTAAATAAAACACGGTTTGTGCTAGCTCTTTGAAACTTGGCACAATAATGTAGTTCCAAGTTCTATCGCTATGGTTTGTGTCCTATTGAAGTAGAACCAAGCAGAGACTAATGAGAATCACTTTCATTGAAAGGGGTTGCATAGCTTCCATAAAACTATGAGTTTCCTGAAATCTCAGCAAACATTTTTCCACCCAATCTTGATGATACCTTCAGGTAATGATCAGTACACCAGTCCCACTTGGCTCACCAAATTTCGTTCTTCTAGGTTAAACCGTTCGTTTGCAATAACTGTTTTCATGTTTAGGTTTCACTCTGTTTTCTCCTATATGGATACATGTATTTGGAACTCTAAATCAAACACGGTTTGTGCTAGCTCTTTGAAACTTGGCACAATAATGTAGTTCCAAGTTCTATCGCTATGGTTTGTGTCCTATTGAAGTAGCCCCAAGCAGAGACTGATGAGAATCACTTTTATTGAAAGGGGTGGCCAAGTTTCCAAATAACTGCGAGTTTCCGGAAATATCAGCAAACATTTTTTCACCCAATCTTGATGATACTGGTAGGTAATGATCAGTACACCAGTCCCACTTGGCTCACCAAATTTCGTTCTTCTAGGTTAAACCGTTCGTTTGCAGTAACCGTTTTCATGTTTAGGTTTCACTCTGTTTTCTCGTATATGGATACATGTAGTTGGAACTCAAAATCAACACGGTTTGTGCTAGCTCTTTGAAACTTGACACAATAATGTAGATCCAAGTTCTATCGCTATGGTTTGTGTCCTATTGAAGTAGCCCCAAGCAGAGACGGACGAGAATCACTTTCATTGAAAGGGGTTGCCAAGCTTCCCAAAAACTAAGAGTATCAGGAAATCTCAGCAAACAGTTTTTCACCCAATCTTGATGGTCCTTGCAGGTAATGATCAGTATCCAAGTACCACTTGGCTCACCAAATTTCGTTCTTCTAGGTTAAACCGTTCCTTTGCAGGAACCGTTTTCATGTTTAGGTTTCACTCTGTTTTCTCCTATATGGATACATGTAGTTGGAACTCTAAATAAAACACGGTTTGTGCTAGCTCTTTGAAACTTGGCACAATAATGTAGTGCCAAGTTCTATCGCTATGGTTTGTGTCAAATTGAAGTAGCCCCAAGCAGAGACTGACTAGAATCACTTTCATTGAAAGGGATTGCCAAGATTCCAAAAAAGTACGAGTTTCCTGACATCTCAGCAAACAGTTTTTCACCCAATCTTGATGATACTTGCAGGTAATGATCAGTACACCAGTCCCACTTGGCTGACCAAATTTCGTTCTTCTAGGTTAAACCGTTCTTTTGCAGTAACCGTTTTCAATTTTAGGTTTCATTCTGTTTTCTCCTATATGGATATATGTAGTTGGAACTCTAAATCAAACACGGTTTGTGCTAGCTATTTGAAACTTGGCACAATAATGTACTTCCAAGTTCTATCGCTATGGTTTGTGTCCTATTGAAGTAGCCCCAAGCAGAGACTGACTAGAATCACTTTCATTGAAAGGGGTTGCCAAGCTTCCAAAAACTACGAGTTTCCTGAAATCTCAGCAAACATTTTTTCACCCAAACTTGATGATACTTGCAGGTAATGATCAGTACACCAGTCCCAGTTGGCTCACCAAATTTCGCTCTTCTAGGTTAAACCGTTCCTTTGCAGTAACCGTTTTCATTTTTAGGTTTTACTCTGTTTTCTCATATATGGATACATGTAGTTGGAACTCTAAATAAAACACGGTTTGTGCTAGCTCTTTGAAACTTGGCACAATAATGTAGTTCCAAGTTCTATCGCTATGGTTTGTGTCCTATTGAAGTAGCCCCAAGCAGAGACTGACGAGAATCACTTTCATTGAAAGGGGTTGCCAATCTTCCAAAAACTACAAGTTTCCTGAAATCTCAGCAAACATTTTTTTCACCCAATCTTGATGATACTTGCAGGTAATGATCAGTACCCAAGTCCCACTTGACTCACCAATTTCGTTCTTCTAGGTTAAACCGTTCGTTTGCAATAACTGTTTTCATGTTTAGGATTCACTCTGTTTTCTCCTATATGGATACATGTATTTGGAACTCTAAATCAAACACGGTTTGTGCTAGCTCTTTGAAACTTGGCACAATAATGTAGTTCCAAGTTTTATCGCTATGGTTTGTGTCCTATTGAAATAGCCCCAAGCAGAGACTGATGAGAATCACTTTCATTGAAAGGGGTGGCCAAGTTTCCAAATAACTGCGAGTTTCCGGAAATATCAGCAAACATTTTTTCACCCAATCTTGATGATACTGGCAGGTAATGATCAGTACACCAGTCCCACTTGGCTCACCAAATTTCGTTCTTCTAGGTTAAACCGTTCATTTGCAGTAACCGTTTTCATGTTTAGGTTTCACTCTGTTTTCTCGTATATGGATACATGTAGTTGGAACTCAAAATCAACACGGTTTGTGCTAGCTCTTTGAAACTTGACACAATAATGTAGATCCAAGTTCTATCGCTATGGTTTGTGTCCTATTGAAGTAGCCCCAAGCAGAGACTGACGAGAATCACTTTCATTGAAAGGGGTGGCCAAGCTTCCAAAAAACTACGAGTTTCCGTAAATCTCAGCAAACATTTTTTCACCCAATCTTGATGATACTTGCAGGTAATGATAAGTACACCAATCCTACTTGGCTCACCAAATTTCGTTCTTCTAGGTTAAACCGTTCCTTTGCAGTAACCGTTTTCATTTTTAGGTTTCACTCTGTTTTCTCCTATATGGATACATGTAGTTGGAACTCTAAATCAAACACGGTTTGTGCTAGCTCTTTGAAACTTGGCACAATAATGTAGTTCCAAGTTCTATCGCTATGGTTTGTGTCCTATTGAAGTAGCACCAAGCAGAGACTGACGAGAATCACTTTCATTGAAAGGGGTTGCCAATCTTCCAAAAACTACAAGTTTCCTGAAATCTCAGCAAACATTTTTTCACCCAATCTTGATGATACTTGCAGGTAATGATCAGTACCCAAGTCCCACTTGGCTCACCAAATTTCGTTCTTCTAAGTTAAACCGTTCGTTTGCAGTAACCGTTTTCATGTTTAGGTTTCACTCTGTTTTCTCCTATATGGATACATGTAGTTGGAACTCAAAATCAACACGGTTTGTGCTAGCTCTTTGAAACTTGACACAATAATGTAGATCCAAGTTCTATCGCTATGGTTTGTGTCCTATTGAAGTAGCCCCAAGCAGAGACGGACGAGAATCACTTTCATTGAAAGGGGTTGCCAAGCTTCCAAAAAACTAAGAGTATCAGGAAATCTCAGCAAACAGTTTTTCACCCAATCTTGATGATACTTGCAGGTAATGATCAGTACACCAATCCCACTTGGCTCCCAAAATTTCGTTCTTCTAGGTTAAACCGTTCCTTTGCAGTAACCGTTTTCATGTTTAGGTTTCACTCTGTTTTCTCCTATATGGATACATGTAGTTTGAACTCTAAATCAAACACGGTTTGTGCTAGCTCTTTGAAACTTGGCACAATAATGTAGTTCCAAGTTCTATCGCTATGGTTTGTGTCAAATTGAAGTAGCCCCAAGCAGAGACTGACTAGAATCACTTTCATTGAAAGGGATTGCCAAGATTCCAAAAAAGTACGAGTTTCCTGACATCTCAGCAAACAGTTTTTCACCCAATCTTGATGATACTTGCACGTAATTATCAGTACACCAGTCCCACTTGGCTGACCAAATTTCGTTCTTCTAGGTTAAACCGTTCCTTTGCAGTAACCGTTTTCATGTTTAGGTTTCACTCTGTTTTCTCATATATGGATACATGTAGTTGGAACTCAAAATCAAACATGGTTTGTGCTAGCTCTTTGAAACTTTCACAATAATGTAGTTCCAAGTTCTGTTGCTATGGTTTGTGTCCTATTGAAGTAGCCCCAAGCAGAGACTGACGAGAATCACTTTCATTGAAAGGGGTTGCCAAGCTTCCAAAAAACTACGAGTTTCCGGAAATCTTAGCAAACAGTTTTCACCCAATCTTGATGATCCTTGCAGGTAATGATCAGAACACCAATCCCACTTGGCTCACCAAATTTCGTTCTTCTAGGTTAAACCGTTCCTTTGCAGTAACCGTTTTCAATTTTAGGTTTCATTCTGTTTTCTCCTATATGGATACATGTAGTTGGAACTCTAAATCAAACACGGTTTGTGCTAGCTATTTGAAACTTGGCAGAATAATGTACTTCCAAGTTCTATCGCTATGGTTTGTGTCCTATTGAAGTAGCCCCAAGCAGAGACTGACTAGAATCACTTTCATTGAAAGGGGTTGCCAAGCTTCCAAAAACTACGAGTTTCCTGAAATCTCAGCAAACATTTTTTCACCCAAACTTGATGATACTTGCAGGTAATGATCAGTACACCAGTCCCAGTTGGCTCACCAAATTTCGCTCTTCTAGGTTAAACCCTTCCTTTGCAGTAACCGTTTTCATGTTTAGGTTTCACTCTGTTTTCTCCTATATGGATACATGTAGTTGGAACTCTAAATCAAACGTGGTTTGTGCTAGCTCTTTGAAACGTGGCACAATAATGTAGTTCCAAGTTATATCGCTATGGTTTGTGTCCAATTGAAGTAGCCCCAAGCAGAGACTGATGAGAATCACTTTCATTGAAAGGGGTTGCCAAGCTTTCAAAAAACTACGAATTTCCGGGAAATCTTAGCAAACAGTTTTTCAACCAATCTTGATGATTCTTGCAAGTAAAGATCAGAACACCAATCCCACTTGGCTCACCAAATTTCGTTCTTCTAGGTTAAACCGTTCCTTTGCAGTAACCGTTTTCAATTTTAGGTTTCACTCTGTTTTCTACTATAGTGATACATGTAGTTGGAACTCAAAATCAAAAACGGTTTGTGCTAGCTCTTTGCAACTTGTCACACTAATGTAGTTCCAAGTTCTATCGCTTTGGTTTGTGTCCTATTGAAGTAGTCCCAAGCAGAGACTGACGAGAATTACTTTCATTGAATGGGGTTGCCAAGTTTCCAAAAAAACTACGAGTTTCCAGAAATCTCAGCAAACAGTTTTTCACCAATCTTGATGATACTTGCAGGTAATGAGCAGAACACCAATTCCACTTGGCTCACGAAATTTCGTTCTTCAAGGTTAAACCGTTCCTTTGCAGTAACCGTTTTCATGTTTAGGTTTCACTCTTTTTTCTCCTATATGGATATGTGGTTAGAACTCTAAATCAAACACGGTTTGTGCTAGCTCTTTGAAACTTGGCACAATAATGTAGTTCCAAGTTCTATCGCAATTGTTTGTGTCCTATTGAAGTAGTCCCAAGCAGAGACTGACGAGAATCATTTTCATTGAAAGGGGTTGCCAAGATTCGAAAAAACTACGAGTTTCCGGAAATCTCAGCAAATATTTTTTCACCCAATCTTGATGATACTTGCAAGTAATGATCAGTACTCCAGTCCCACTTGGCTGACCAAATTTCGTTCTTCTAGGTTAAACCGTTCCTTTGCAGTAACCGTTTTCATGTTTAGGTTTCACTGCGTTGTCTCCTATATGGATACATGTAGTTGGAACTCTAAATCCACACGGTTTGTGCTAGCTCTTTTAAACTTGGCACAATAATGTAGTTCCAAGTTGTATCGCTATTGTTTGTTTATTGAATTAGCCCCAAGCAGAGACTGACGAGAATCACTTTCATCAAACGGGTTGCCAAGCTTCCAAAAAACTAAGAGTTTCCTGAAATCTCAGCAAACATTTTTTCATCCAATCTTGATGATACTGGCAGGTAATGATCAGTATACCAATCCCACTTGGCTCACCAAATTTCGTTCTTCTAGGTTAAACCGTTCCTTTGCAGTAACCGTTTTAATGTTTAGGTTTTACTCTTTTTTCTCCTATATGGATACATGTAGTTGGAACTCTAAATCAAACACGGTTTGTGCTAGCTCTTTGAAACTTGGCACAATAATGTAGTTCCAAGTTCTATCGGTATGGTTTGTGTCCTATGGAAGTAGCCCCAAGCAGAGACTGATGAGAATCACTTTCATTGAAAGGGGTTGCCAAGCTTCCAAAAACTACGAGTTTCCGGAAATCTCAGCAAACATTTTTTCACCCAATCTTGATGATACTGGCAGGTAATGATCAGTACACCAGTCCCACTTGGCTCACCAAATTTCGTTCTTCTAGGTTAAACCGTTCCTTTGCAGTAACCGTTTTCATGTTTAGGTTTCACTCTGTTTTCTCCCATATGGATACATGTAGTTGGAACTCTAAATCAAACACGGTTTGTGCTAGCTCTTTGAAACTTGGCACAATAATGTAGTTCCAAGTTCTTCGGTATGGTTTGTGTCCTATTGAAGTAGCCCCAAGCAGAGACTGACGAGAATCACTTTCATCAAACGGGTTGCCAAGCTTCCAAAAAACTACGAGTTTCCTGTAATCTCAGCAAAGAGTTTTTCACCCAATCTGGATGATACTTGCAGGTAATGATCAGTACACTAATCCCACTTGGCTCACCAAATTTCGTTCTTCTAGGTTAAACCGTTCCTTTGCAGTAACGGTTTTCATGTTTAGGTTTCACTCTGTTTTCTCCTATATGGATACATGTAGTTGGAACTCTAAATCAAACACGGTTTGTGCTAGCGCTTTGAAACTTGGCACACTAATGTAGTTCCAAGTTCTATCGCTATGGTTTGTGTCCTATTGAAGTAGCCCCAAGCAGAGACTGACGAGAATCACTTTCATTGAAAGGGGTTGCCATGTTTCCAAATACTACGAATTTCCTGACATCTCAAAAAACAGTTTTTCACCCAATCTTGATGATACTTGCAGGTAATGATCAGTACACAAATCCAACTTGGCTCACCAAATTTCGTTCTTCTAGGTTAAACCGTTCCTTTGCAGTAACCGTTTTCATGTTTAGGTTTCACTCTGTTTTCTCCTATATGGATACATGTAGTTGGAACTCAAAATCAAACACAGTTTGTGCTAGCTCTTTGAAACTTGGCACAATAATGTAGTTCCAAGTTCTATCGCTATTGTTTGTGTCCTATGAAAGAAGCCAATGCAGAGACTGACGAGAATCACTTTCATTGAAAGCTGTTGCCAAGCTTCCAAAAACTACGAGTTTCCTGAAATCTCAGGAAACATTTTTTCACCCAATCTTGATGATACTAGCAGGTAATGATCAGTACTCCAGTCCCACTTGGATCACCAAATTTCGTTCTTCTAGGTTAAACCGTTCCTTTGCAGGAACCGTTTCCATGTTTAGGTTTCACTCTGTTTTCTCCAATATGGATACATGTATTTGGAACTCTAAATCAAACACGGTTTGTGCTAGCTCTTTGAAACTTGGCATAATACTGTAGTTCCAAGTTCTGTCGCTACGGTTTGTGTCCTATGGAAGTAGCCCAAAGCAGAGACTGACGAGAATCACTTTGATTGAAAGGGGTTGCCAAGATTCCAAAAAACTACGAGTTTCCGGAAATCTCAGCAAACAGTTTTTCACCCAATCTTAATGATACTGGCAGGTAATGATTAGTACACTAATCCCACTTGGCCAACCAAATTTCGTTCTTCTAGGTTAAACGCTCTTTTGCAGTAACCGTTTTCATGTTTAGGTTTCACTCTGTTTTCTCGTTTATGGATACATGTAGTTGGAACTCTAAATCAAACACGGTTTGTGCTAGCTCATTGAAACTTGGCTCAATAATGTAGTTCCAAGTTCTATCGCTCTGGTTTTTGTCCTATGGAAGTAGCCAAAAGCGGAGACTGACGAGAATCACATTCATTGAAAGGGGTTGCCAAGCTTCCAAAAACTACGAGTTTCCTGAAATCACAGCAAACATTTTTTCACCCAATCTTGATGATACTGACAGGTAATGATCAGTACACCTGTCCCACTTGTCTCACAAAATTTCGTTCTTCTAGGTTAAACCGTTCCTAAGCAGTAACCGTTTTCATGTTTAGGTTTCACTCTGTTTTCTCCTATATGGATACATGTATTTGGAACTCTAAATCAAACACGGTTTGTGCTAGCTCTTTGAAACTTGGCACAATAATGTAGTTCCAAGTTCTATCTCTATGGTTTGTGTCCTATGGAAGTAGCCCAAAGCAGAGACTGACGAGAATCACTTTCATTGAAAGGGGTTGCCAAGCTTCCAAAAAAACTACGAGTTTCCTGAAATCTCAGCAAACATATTTTCACCCAATCTTGATGATACTGGCAGGTAATGATCAGTACACCAGTACCACTTGGCTCACCAAATTTCGTTCTTCTAGGTTAAACCGTTCCTTTGCAGTAACCGTTTTCATGTTTAGGATTCACTCTGTTTTCTACTATAGTGATACATGTAGTTGGAACTCAAAATCAAAAACGGTTTGTGCTAGCTCTTTGCAACTTGTCACACTAATGTAGTTCCAAGTTCTATCGCTTTGGTTTGTGTCCTATTGAAGTAGCCCCAAGCAGAGACTGACGAGAATAACTTTCATTGAATGGGGTTGCCAAGTTTCCAAAAAACTACGAGTTTTCCAAAAATCTCAGCAAACAGTTTTTCACCCAATCTTGATGATACTTGCAGGTAATGATCAGAACACCAATTCCACTTGGCTCACCAAATTTCGTTCTTCTACGTTAAACCGTTCCTTTGCAGTAACCGTTTTTCATGTTTAGGTTTCACTCTTTTTTCTCCTATATGGATACATGTATTTAGAACTCTAAATCAAACACGGTTTGTGCTAGCTCTTTGAAACTTGGCACAATAATGTAGTTCCAAGTTCTATCACAATGGTTTGTGTCCTATTGAAGCAGTCCAAAGCAGAGACTGACGAGAATCACTTTCATTGAACGGGGTTGCCAAGATTCGAAAAAACTATGAGTTTCCGGAAATCTCAGCAAACATTTTTTCACCCAATCTTGATGATACTTGCAAGTAATGATCAGTACTCCAGTCCCACTTGGCTCACCAAATTTCGTTCTTCTAGGTTAAACCGCTCCTTTGCAGTAACCGTTTACATGTTTAGGTTTCACAGGGTTGTCTCCTATATGGATACATGTAGTTGGAACTCTAAATCAAACACGGTTTGTGCTAGCTCTTTGAAAGTTGGCACAATAATGTAATTCCAAGTTCTATCGCTATGGTTTGTGTCCTATTGAAGTAGCCCCAAGCAGAGACTGACGAGAATCACTTTCATTTGAAAGGGGTTGCCAAGTTTCCAAAAAACTACGAGTTTCCTGAAATCTCAGCAAACATATTTTCACCCAATCTTTCATGATACTGGTAGGTAATGATCAGTACACCAATCCCACTTGGCTCATCAAATTTCATTCTTCTAGGTTAAACCGTTCCTTTTGCAGTAACCGTTTTCATGTTTAGGTTTCACTCTGCTTTCTCCTATATGGATACATGTAGTTGGAACTCTAAATCAAACACGGTTTGTGCTAGCTCTTTGAAACTTGGCAGAATAATGTAGTTCCAAGTTCTATCGCTGTGGTTTGTGTCCTATGGAAATAGCCCAAAGCAGAGACTGACGAGAATCACATTCATTGAAAGGGGTTGCCAAGCTTCCAAAAAACTACGAGTTTCTGGAAATCTCAGCAAACAGTTTTTCACCCAATCTTGATGATACAGGCAGGTAATGATCAGTATACCAATCCCACTTGGCTCACCAAATTTCGTTCTTCTAGGTTAAACCGTTCCTTTGCAATAACCGTTTTCATGTTTAGGTTTTACTCTTTTTTCTCCTATATGGATACATGTAGTTGGAACTCTAAATCAAACACGGTTGGTGCTAGCTCTTTGAAACTTGGCAGAATAATGTAGTTCCAAGTTCTATCGGTATGGTTTGTGTCCTATGGAAGGAGCCCCAAGCAGAGACTGACGAGAATCACTTTCATTGAAAGGGGTTGCCAAGCTTCCAAAAACTACGAGTTTCCGGAAATCTCAGCAAACATTTTTTCAACCAATCTTGATGATACTGGCAGGTAATGATCAGAACACCAGTCCCACTTGGCTCACCAAATTTCGTTTTTCTAGGTTAAACCGTTCCGTTGCAGTAAACGTTTTCATGTTTAGATTTCACTCTGTTTTCTCCTATATGGATACATGTAGTTGGAACTCTAAATCAAACACGGTTTGTGCTAGCTCTTTGAAACTTGGCAGAATAATGTAGTTCAAAGATCTATCGCAATGGTTTGTGTCCTATGGAAGTAGCCCCAAGCAGAGACTGACGAAAATCACATTCATTGAAAGGTGTTGCCAAGCTTCCAAAAACTACGAGGTTCTTGAAATCTCAGCAACATTTTTTCACCGAATCTTGATGATACTTGCAGGTAATGATCAGTACTCTAGTTCCACTTGGCTCACCAAATTTCGTTCTTCTAGGTTAAACCGTTCCTTTGCAGTAACCGTTTTCAATTTTAGGTTTCACTCTGTTTTCTCCTATATGGATACATTTATTGGAATTCTAAATCAAACACGGTTTGTGCTAGCTCTTTGAAACTTGGCACAATAATGTAGTTCCAAGTTCTTCGGTATGGTTTGTGTCCTATTGAAGTAGCCCCAAGCAGAGACTGACGAGAATCACTTTCATCAAACGGGTTGCCAAGCTTCCAAAAAACTACGAGTTTCCTGTAATCCTCAGCAAAGAGTTTTTCACCCAATCTGGATGATACTTGCAGGTAATGATCAGTACACTAATCCCACTTGGCTCACCAAATTTCGTTCTTCTAGGTTTAAACCGTTCCTTTGCAGTAACGATTTTCATGTTTAGATTTCACTCTGTTTTCTCCTATATGGATACATGTAGTTGGAACTCTAAATCAAACACGGTTTGTGCTAGCGCTTTGAAACTTGGCACAATAATGTAGTTCCAAGTTCTATCGCTATGGTTTGTGTCCTATTGAAGTAGCCCAAGCAGAGACTGACGAGAATCACTTTCAATGAAAGGGGTTGCCGTGTTTCCAAATACTACGAATTTCCTGACATCTCAAAAAACAGTTTTTCACCCAATCTTGATGATACTTGCAGGTAATGATCAGTATACAAATCCAACTTGGCTCACCAAATTTCGTTCTTCTAGGTTAAACCGTTCCTTTGCAGTAACCGTTTTCATTTTTAGGTTTCACTCTTTTTTCTCCTATATGGATACATGTAGTTGGAACTCAAAATCAAACACGGTTTGTGCTAGCTCTTTGAAACTTGGCACAATAATGTAGTTCCAAGTTCTATCGCTATATTTTGTGTCCTTTAGAAATAGCCGAAAGCAGAGACTGACGAGAATCACATTAATTGAAAGGGGTTGCCAAGCTTCCAAAAAACTACGAGTTTTCTGAAATCTCAGCAAACATTTTTTCACCCAATCTTGATGATACTGGCAGGTAATGATCAGTACACCAGTCCCACTTGGCTCACCAAATTTCGTTCTTCTAGGTTAAACCGTTCCTTTGCAGTAACCGTTTTCATGTTTAGGTTTCATTCACTCTGTTTTCTCCTGTATGGATACATGTAGTTGGAACTCTAAATCAAACACGGTTTGTGCTAGCTCTTTCAAACTTGGCACAATAATGTAATTCCAAGTTCTATATCTATGGTTTGTGTCCTATTGAAGTAGCCCCAAGCAGAGACTGACGAGAATCACTTTCATTAAACGGGTTGCCATGCTTCCAAAAATCTCAGAGTTTCCTGAAATCTCAGCAAACAGTTTTTCACCCAATCTTGATGATACTGGCAGGTAATATCAGTATACCAATCCCACTTCGCTCACCAAATTTCGTTCTTCTAGCTTAAACCGTTCCTTTGCAGTAACCGTTTTCATGTTTAGGTTTCACTCTGTTTTCTCCTATATGGATACATGTATTTGGAACTCTAAATCAATCACGGTTTGTGCTAGCTCTTTGAAACTTGGCACAATAATGTAGTTCCAAGTTCTATCGCTATGGTTTGTGTCCTATGGAAGTAGCCCAATGCAGAGACTGACGAGAAGCACATTCAATGAAAGGTGTTGTCAAGCTTCCAAAAACTACGAGTTTCCTGAAATCTCAGCAAACATTTTTTCACCCAATCTTGATGATACTTCCAGGTAATGATCAGTACTCCAGTCCCTCTTGGATCACCAAATTTCGTTTTTCTAGGTTAAACCGTTCCTTTGCAGTAACCGTTTTCATGTTTAGGTTTCACTCTGTTTTCTCGTGTATGGATACATGTAGTTGGAACTCAAAATCAAACACGGTTTGTGCTAGCTCTTTGAAACTTCGCACAATAATGTAGTTCCAAGTTCTGTCGCTATGGTTTGTGTCCTATTGAAGTAGCCCCAAGCAGAGACTGACGAGAATCACTTTCATTGAAAGGGGTTCCCAAGCTTCCAAAAAACTACAAGTTTCCTGAAATCTCAACGAACAGTTTTTCACCCAATCTTGATGATACTTGCAGGTAATGATCAGTACACCAATCCCACTTGGCGAACCAAATTTCGTTCTTCTAGGTTAAACCGTTCCTTTGCAGTAACCATTTTCATGTTTAGGTTACACTCTGTTTTCTCATATATGGATACATGTAGTTGGAACTCTCAATCAAACACGGTTTGTGCTAGCTCTTTGAAACTTGGCACAATAATGTAGTTCCAAGTTCTATCGCTATGGTTTGTGACGTATTGAAGTAGCCCCAAGCAGAGACTGACGAGAATCACTTCCATTGAACGGGGTTGCCAAGCTTCCAAAAAACTACTTGTTTGCGGAAATCTCAGGAAACATTTTTTCACCAAATCTTGATGATACTTGCAGGTAATGATCAGTACACCAGTCCCACTTGGCTCACCAAATTTCATTCTTGTAGGTTAAACCGTTCTTTTGCAGTAACCGTTTTCATGTTTAGGTTTCACTCTGTTTTCTCCTATAGGGATACATGTAGTTGGAACTGTAAATCAAACACGGTTTGTGCTAGCTCTTTGAAACTTGGCACAATAATGTAGTACCAAGTTCTATCGCTATGGTTTGTGTCCTATTGAAGTAGCCCCATGCAGAGACTGACGAGAATCACTTACATTGAAAGGGGTTGCCAAGCTTCCAAAAAACTACGAGTTTCCGGAAATCTCAGCAAACATTTTTTCACCCAATCTTGATCATACTTGCAGGTAATGATCAGTACACCAGTCCCACTTGGCTCACCAAATTTCGTTCTTCTAGGTTAAACCGTTCCTTTGCAGTAACCGTTTTCATGTTTAATTTTCACTCTGTTTTCTCCTATATGGATACATGTAGTTTGAACTCTAAATCAAACACGGTTTGTGCTAGCTCTTTGAAACTTGGCACAATAATGTAGTTCCAAGTTCTATCGCTATGGTTTGTTTCCTATTGAAGTAGCCTCAAGCAGAGACTGACGAGAATCAATTTGGTTGAAAGCGTTGCCAAGCTTCCAAAAAACTACAAGTTGCCGGAAATCTCAGCAAACATTTTATCACCCAATCTTGATGATACTTGCAGGTAATGATCAGTACACCAATCCCACTTGGCTCACCAAATTTCGTTCTTCTAGTTTCAACCGTTCCTTTGCAGTAACCGTTTTCATGTTTAGGTTTCACTCTGTTTTCTCCTATATGGATACATGTAGTTGGAACTCTCAATCAAACACGGTTTGTGCTAGCTCTTTGAAACTTGGCACAATAATGTAGTTCCAAGTTCTATCGCTTTGGTTTGTGTCCTATTGAAGTAGCCCCAAGCAGAGACTGACGAGAATCACTTTCATTGAACGGGGTTGCCAAGCTTCCAAAAAACTACGAGTTTCCGGAAATCTCAGCAAACATTTTTTCACCCAATCTTGATGATACTTGCAGGTAATGATCAGTACACCAATCCCACTTGGCTCACCAAATTTCGTTCTTCTAGTTTCAACCGTTCCTTTGCAGTAACCGTTTTCATGTTTAGGTTTCACTCTGTTTTCTCCTATATGGATACATGTATTTGGAACTCTAAATCAAACACGGTTTGTGCTAGCTCTTTGAAACTTGGCACAATAATGAAGTTCCAAGTTCTATCGCTATGGTTTGTGTCCTATTGAAGTAGAACCAAGCAGAGACTGACGAGAATCACTTTCATTGAAAGGGGTTCCCAAGCTTCCAAAAAACTACAAGTTTCCTGAAATCTCAACAAACAGTTTTTCACCCAATCTTGATGATACTTGCAGGAAATGATCAGTACACCAATCCCACTTCGCGAACCAAATTTCGTTCTTCTAGGTTAAACCGTTCCTTTGCAGTAACCATTTTCATGTTTAGGTTTCACTCTGTTTTCCCGTATATGGATACATGTAGTTGGAACTCTCAATCAAACACGGTTTGTGCTAGCTCTTTGAAACTTGGCACAATAATGTAGTTCCAAGTTGTATCGCTATGGTTTGTGACCTATTGAAGTAGCCTCAAGCAGAGACGGACGAGAATCACTTTCATTGAAAGGGGTTGCCAAGCTTCCAAAAAACTACGAATTTCCTGAAATCGCAGCAAACAGTTTTTCACCCTATCTTGATGATACTTGCAGGTAATGATCAGTACACCAGTCCCACTTGGCGCACCAAATTTCGTTCTTCTCGGTTAAACCGTTCCTTTGCAGTAACCGTTTCCATGTTTAGGTTTCACTCTGTTTTCTCGTATATGCATACATGTAGTTGGAACTCTCAATCAAACACGTTTTGTGCTAGCTCTTTGAAACTTGGCACAATAATGTAGTTCCAAGTTCTATCACTATCGTTTGTGTCCTATTCAAGTTGCCCCAAGCAGTGACTGACGAGAATCACTTTCATTGAAAGGGGTTGCCAAGATTCGAAAAAACTACGAGTTTCCGTAAATCTCAGCAAACATTTTTTCACCCAATCTTGATGATACTTGCAGGTAATGATCCGTACACCAATCCCACTTGGCTCACCAAATTTCGTTCTTCTAGGTTAAACCGTTCCTTTGCAGTAACCGTTTTCATGTTTAGGTTTCACTCTGTTTTCTCGTGTATGGATACATGTAGTTGGAACTCAAAATCAACACGGTTTGTGCTAGCTCTTTGAAACTTCGCACAATAATGTAGTTCCAAGTTCTGTCGCTATGGTTTGTGTCCTATTGAAGTAGCCCCAAGCAGAGACTGACGAGAATCACTTTCATTGAAAGGGGTTCCCAAGCTTCCAAAAAACTACAAGTTTCCTGAAATCTCAACAAACAGTTTTTCACCCAATCTTGATGATACTTGCAGGTAATGATCAGTACACCAATCCCACTTGGCGAACCAAATTTCGTCTTCTAGGTTAAACCGTTACTTTGCAGTAACCATTTTCATGTTTAGGTTTCACTCTGTTTTCTCATATATGGATACATGTAGTTGGAACTCTCAATCAAACACGGTTTGTGCTAGCTCTTTGAAACTTGGCACAATAATGTAGTTCCAAGTTCTATCGCTATGGTTTGTGACGTATTGAAGTAGCCCCAAGCAGAGACTGACGAGAATCACTTCCATTGAACGGGGTTGCCAAGCTTCCAAAAAACTACGAGTTTCCGGAAATCTCAGCAAACATTTTTTCAACCAATCTTGATGATACTTACAGGTAATGATCAGGACACCAGTCCCACTTGGCTCACCAAATTTCGTTCTTGTAGGTTAAACCGTTCTTTTGCAGTAACCGTTTTCATGTTTAGGTTTCACTCTGTTTTCTCCTATATGGATACATGTAGTTGGAACTCTCAATCAAACACGCTTTGTGCTAGCTCTTTGAAACTTGGCACAATAATGTAGTTCCAAGTTCTATCGCTTTGGTTTGTGTCCTATTGACGTAGCCCCAAGCAGAGACTGACGAGAATCACTTTCAGTGAACGGGGTTGCCAAGCTTCCAAAAACTACGAGTTTCCGGAAATCTCAGCAAACATTTTTTCACCCAATCTTGATGATACTTGCAGGTAATGATCAGTACACAAATCCCACTTGGCTCACCAAATTTCGTTCTTCTAGTTTCAACCGTTCCTTTGCAGTAACCGTTTTCATGTTTAGGTTTCACTCTGTTTTCTCCTATATGGATACATGTATTTGGAACTCTAAATCAAACACGGTTTGTGCTAGCTCTTTGAAACTTGGCACAATAATGAAGTTCCAAGTTCTATCGCTATGGTTTGTGTCCTATTGAAGTAGAACCAAGCAGAGACTGACGAGAATCACTTTCATTGAAAGGGGTTCCCAAGCTTCCAAAAAACTAAAAGTTTACTGAAATCTCAACAAACAGTTTTTCACCCAATCTTGATGATACTTGCAGGAAATGATCAGTACACCAATCCCACTTGGCGAACCAAATTTCCTTCTTCTAGGTTAAACCGTTCCTTTTCAGTAACCGTTTTCAATTTTAGGTTTCACTCTGTTTTCTCCTATATGGATACATGTATTTGGAACTCTAAATCAAACACGGTTTGTGCTAGCTCTTTGAAACTTGGCACAATAATGTAGTTCCAAGTTCTATCGCTATGGTTTGTGTCCTATTGATGTAGCCCCAAGCAGAGACTGACGAGAATCACTTTCAATGAACGGGGTTGCCAAGCTTCCAAAAAACTACGAGTTTCCGAAAATCTCAGCAAATATTTCTTCACCCAATCTTGATGATACTTGCAGGTAATGATCAGTACACCAATCCCACTTGGCTCACCAAATTTCGTTCTTCTAGGTTCAACCTTCCTTTGCAGTAACCGTTTTCATGTTTAGGTTTCACTCTGTTTTCTCCTATATAGATACATGTATTTGGAACTCTAAATCAAACACGGTTTGTGCTACCTCTTTGAAACATTTCACAATAATGTAGTTCCAAGTTCTATCGCTATGGTTTGTGTCCTATTGATGTAGCCCCAAGCAGAGACTGACGAGAATCACTTACATTGAAAGGGGTTGCCAATCTTCCAAAAAACACGAGTTTGCGGAAATCTCAGCAAACATTTTTTCACCCAATCTTGATGATACTTGCAGGTAATGATCAGTACACCAATCCCACTTGGCTCACCAAATATCGTTCTTCTAGGTTAAACCGTTCCTTTGCAGTAACAGTTTTCATGTTTAGGTTTCACTCTGTTTTCTCCTGTATGGATACATGTAGTTGGAACTCTAAATCAAACACGTTTTTGCTAGCTCTTTGAAACTTGGCACAATAATGTAGTTCCAAGTTGTATCGTTGTGGTTTGTGTCCTATTGAAGTAGCCCCAAGCAGAGACTGACGAGAATCACTTACATTGAAAGGGGTTGCCAATCTTCCAAAAAACTACGAGTTTCCGGAAATCTCAGCAAACATTTTTTCACCCAATCTTGAGCATACTTGCAGGTAATGATCAGTACACCAGTCCCACTTGGCTCACCAAATTTCGTTCTTCTAGGTTAAACCGTTCCTTTGCAGTAACCGTTTTCATGTTTAGGTTTCACTCTGTTTTCTCGTATATGGATACATGTAGTTGGAACTCTCAATCAAACAAGGTTTGTGCTAGCTCTTTGAAACTTGGCACAATAATGTAGTTCCAAGTGCTATCCCTATGGTTTGTGTCCTATTGAAGTAGCCCCAAGCAGAGACTGACGAGAATCACTTTCATTGAACGGGGTTGTCAAGCTTCCAAAAAAATACGAGTTTCCGGAAATCTCAGCAAACATTTTTTCACCCAATCTTGATCATACTTGCAGGTAATGATCAGTACACCAGTCCCACTTGGCTCACCAATTTTGTTCTTCTAGGTTAAACCGTACCTTTGCAGTAACCGTTTTCATGTTTACGTTTCACTCTGTTTTCTTCTATATGGATACATGTAGTTGGAACTCTAAATCAAACACGGTTTGTGCTAGCTCTTTGAAACTTGGCACAATAATGTAGTTCCAAGTTCTATCGCTATGGTTTGGGTCCTATTGAAGTAGCCCCAAGCAGAGACTAACGAGAATCACTTTCATTGAAAGGGGTTGCCAAGCTTCCAAAAAACTACGAATTTCCTGAAATCTCAGCAAACAGTTTTTCACCCTATCTTGATGATACTTGCAAGTAATGATCAGTACACCAGTCCCACTTGGCGCACCAAATTTCATTCTTCTCGGTTAAACCATTCCTTTGCAGTAACCGTTTCCATGTTTAGGTTTCACTCTGTTTTCTCGTATATGGATACATGTAGTTGGAACTCTCAATCAAACACGGTTTGTGCTAGCTCTTTGAAACTTGGCACAATAATGAAGTTCAAGGTTCTATCGCCATGGTTTGTGTCCTATTGAAGTAGCCCCAAGCAGAGACTGACGAGAATCACTTTCATTGAAAGGGGTTCCCCAAGCTTCCAAAAAACTACGAGTTTCCTGAAATCTCAACAAACAGTTTTTCACCCAATCTTGATGATACTGGCAGGTAATGATCAGTACACCAATCCCACTTGGCTCACCATATTTCGTTCTTCTAGGTTAAACCATTGCTTTGCAGTAACCGTTTCCATGTTTAGGTTTCACTCTGTTTTCTCCTATATGGATACATGTAGTTGGAACTCTAAATCAAACACGGTTTGTGCTAGCTCTTTGAAACTTGGCACAATAATGTAGTTCCAAGTTCTATCGCTATGGTTTGGATCCTATTGAAGTAGCCCCAAGCAGAGACTGACGAGAATCACTTACATTGAAAGGGGTTGCCAAGCTTCCAAAAAAATACGAGTTTCCGGAAATCTCAGCAAACATTTTTTCACCCAATCTTGATCATACTTGCAGGTAATGATCAGTACACCAGTCCCACTTGGCTCACCAAATTTTGTTCTTCTAGGTTAAACTGTACCATTGCAGTAACCGTTTTCATGTTTACGTTTCACTCTGTTTTCTCCTATATGGATACATGTAGTTGGAACTCTCAATAAAACGCGGTTTGTGCTAGCTCTTTGAAACTTGGCACAATAATGTAGTTCCAAGTTGTATCGCTATGGTTTGTGTTCTATTGAAGTAGCCCCAAGCAGAGACTGACGAGAATCACTTACATTGAAAAGGGGTTGCCAATCTTCCAAAAAACTACGAGTTTCCGGAAATCTCAGCAAACATTTTTTCACCCAATGTTGATGATACTTGCAGGTAATGATCAGTACACCAGTCCTACTTGGCTCACCAAATTTCGTTCTTCTAGGTTAAACCGTTCCTTTGCAGTAACCGTTTTCAGTTTAGGTTTCACTCTGTTTTCTCCTATATGGATACATGTAGTTGGAACTCTAAATCAAACACGGTTTGTGCTAGCTCTTTGAAACTTGGCACAATAACGTAGTTCCAAGTTCTTTCGCTATGGTTTGTGTCCTATTGAAGTAGCCCCAAGCAGAGACTGACGAGAATCACTTTCATTGAAAGGGGTTGCCAAGCTTCCAAAAAACTACGAGTTTCCTGAAATCTCAGCAAACATTTTATCACCCAATCTTGATCATACTTGCAGGTAATGATCAGTACACCAATTCCACTTGGCTCAACAAATTTCGTTCTTCTAGGTTAAACCGTTCCTTTGCAGTAACCGTTTTCATGTTTAGGTTTCACTCTGTTTTCTCCTATATGGATACATGTAGTTGGAACTCAAAATGAAACACGGTTTGTGCTAGCTCTTTGAAATTTGGCACAATAATGAAGTTCCAAGTTCCTTCGCTATGGTTTGTGTCCTATTGATGTAGCCCCAAGCAGAGACTGACGAGAGTCACTTTCATTGAAAGGGGTTGCCAAGCTTCCAAAAAACTACGAGTTTCCTGAAATCTCAACAAAACTTTTTTCACACAATCTTTTGATACTGGCAGGTAATGATCAGTACACCAATCGCACTTGGCTCACCGAATTTCGTTCTTCTAGGTTAAACCGTTCCTTTGCAGTAACCGTTTTCATGTTTAGGTTTCACTCTGTATTCTCGTATATGGATACATGTAGTTGGAACTCTCAATCAAAAACGGTTAGTGCTAGCTCTTTGAAACTTGGCACAATAATGTAGTTCCAAGTTCTATCGCTATGAATTGAGTCCAATTGATGTAGCACCAAGCAGAGACTGACGAGAATCACTTTCATTGAACGGGGTTGCCAAGCTTCCAAAAATCTACGAGTTTCCTGAAATCTCAGCAAACATTTTTTCACCCAATCTTGATGATACTTTCAGGTAATGATCAGTACACCATTCCCACTTGGCTCACCAAATTTCGTTCTTCTAGGTTAAACCGTTCATTTGCTGAGACCGTTTTCATTTTTAGGTTTCACTATGTTTTCTCCTATATGGATACAAGTTATTGGAACTCTAAGTCAAACACGGTTTGTGCTAGCTCTTTGAAACTTGACACAATAAAATAGTTCCAAGTTCTATCTCTATGGTTTCTTTCCTATTGATGTAGCCCTATGCAGAGACTGGCGAAAAATCACTTTCATTGACAGGGGTTGCCAAGCATCCCCAATACTACGAGTTTCCTGAAATCTCAGCAAACATATTATCACCCATTCTTGATGATACTTTCTGGTTTTGAACAGTACACCAATCCCACTTGGCTCACTAAATTTCGTTCTTCTAGTTTAAAACGTTCGTTTGCTGTAACCGTTTTCATTTGAAGGTTTCACTCTGTTTTCTCCTATATGGATACAAGTTATTGGAACTCTAAATCAAGCACGGTTAGTTCTAGCTCTTTGAAACTTTACAAAATAAAGTAGTTCCAAGTTCTATCTCTATGGTTTGTTTCCTATTGATGTAGCCCTATGCAGAGACTGGCGAAAATCACTTTCATTGAAATTGGGTGGCATGCTTCCTCAAACCTACGAGTTTCCAGAAATCTCAGCAAACATATTTTCACCCAATCTTGATGATACTTGCAGGTAATGATCAGTACACCTTTGCCACTTGGCTCACCAAATTTCGTTCTTTTAGGATAAACCGTTCGTTCGCTGTGACCGATTTCATGTTTAGGTTTCACTCTGTTTTCTCCTATATGGATACATGTAGTTGGAACTCTAAATCAAACACGGTTTGTTCTAGCTCGTTGAAACTTGGTACAATAATGTAGTTCCAAGTTCTATCGCTCTGATTTGTGTCCTACGGAAGTAGCCAAAAGCAGAGACTGACGAGAACCACATTCATTGAAAGGGGTTGCCAAGCTTCCAAAAACTACGAGTTTCAGGAAATCTCAGCAAACATTTTTTCACCCAATCTTGATGATACTAGCAGGTAACGATAGGTACACCATTCCCACTTGGCTCACCAAATTTCATTCTTCTAGGTTAAACCGTACCTTTGCAGTAACTCTTTTCATTTTTAGGTTTCACTCTGTTTTCTCCTCTATGGATAAATGTAGTTGGAACTCAAAATCAAACACGGTTGATGCTAGCTCTTTGAAACTTGGCACAAAAATGTAGTTCCAAGTTCTATCGCTATGGTTTGTGTCCTATTGAACTAGGCCCAAGCAGAGACTGACGAGAATCACTTTCATTGAAAGGGGTTGCCAAGCTTCCAAAAAAGTACGAGTTTCCTGAAATCTCAGCAAACATTTTTTCACCCAATCTTGATGATACTGGCAGGTAATGATCAGTACACCAATCCCACTTGGCTCACCAAATTTCGTTCTTCTAGGTTAAACCCTTCCTTTGCAGTAACCGTTTTCATGTTTAGATTTCACTCTGTTTTCTCGTATATGGATACATGTAGTTGGAACTCTAAATCAAACACGGTTTGTGCTCGCTATTTGAAACTTGGCACAATAATGTAGTTCCAAGTTCTATCGCAATGGTTTGTGTCCTATGGAAGTAGCCCAAAGCAGAGACTGACGAGAATCACATTCATTGAAAGGGGTTGCCAAGCTTCCAAAAACTACGAGTTTCCGGAAATATCAGCAAACAGTTTTTCAGCCAATCTTGATGATACTTGCAGGTAAATATCAGTACACCAGTCCCACTTGGCTGACCAAATTTCGTTCTTCTAGGTTAAACCGTTCCTTTGCAATAACCGTTTTCATGTTTAGGTTTCACTCTGTTTTCTCATATATGGATACATGTAGTTGGAACTCAAAATCAAACACGGTGTGCTAGCTCTTTGAAACTTGACACAATAATGCAGTTCCAAGTTGTATCGCTATGGTTTTGTGTCCTATTGAAGTAGCCCCAAGCAGAGACTGACGAGAATCACTTTCATTGAAAGGGGTTGCCAAGCTTCCAAAAAACTACAAGTTTCCTGACATCTCAGCAAACATTTTTTCACCCAATCTTGATGATACTTGCAGGTAATTATCAGTACACCAGTCCCACTTGGCTGACCAAATTTCGTTCTTCTACGTTGTACCGTTCCTGTGCAGTAACCGTTTTCATGTTTAGGTTTCACTCTGTTTTCTCCTATATGGATACATGTAGTTGGAACTCTAAATCAAACACGGTTTGTGCTAGCTCTTTGAAACTTTGCACAATAATGTAGTTCCAAGTTCTGTCGCTATGGTTTGTGTCCTATTGAAGTAGCCCCAAGCGTAGACTGACGAGAATTACTTTCATTGAAAGGGGTTACCAAGCTTCCAAAAAACTACGAGTTTCCGGAAATCTAAGCAAACAGTTTTTCACCCAATCTTGATGATACTTGCACGTAATGATCAGTACACCAATCAAACTTGGATCACCAAATTTCGTTCTTCTAGGTTAAACCGTTCCTTTGCAGTAACCGTTTTCATGTTTAGGTTTCACTCTGATTTCTCCTATATGGATACATGTAGTTGGAACTCTAAATCAAACACGGTTTGTGCTAGCTCTTTGAAACTGGGCACAATAATGTAGTTCCAAGTTCTATCGCTATGGTTTGTGTCCTACTGAAGTAGGCCCAAGCAGAGACTGACGAGAATCTCTTTCATTGAAAGGGGTTGCCAAGCTTCCAAATACTACGAGTTTCCTGAAATCTCAGCAAACATTTTTTCACCCAATCTTGATGATACTTGCAGGTAATGATCAGTACACCAGTCCCACTTGGCTCACCAAATTTCGTTCTTCTAGGTTAAACCGTTCCTTTGCAGTAACCGTTTTCATGTTTAGGTTTCACTCTGTTTTCTCGTATATGGATACATGTAGTTGGAACTCTACATCAAACACGCTTTGTGCTAGCTCTTTGAAACTTGGCACAATAATGTAGTTCAAAGATCTATCGCTATGGTTTGTGTCCTATTGAAGTAGCCCCAAGCAGAGAAGGATGAGAATCAGTTACATTGAAAGGGGTTGCCAAGCTTCCAAAAAACTACGAGTTTCAGGAAATCTCAGCAAACATTTTTTCACCCAATCTTGATGATACTGGCAGGTAATGATCAGTACACCAGGCTCACTTGGCTCACCAAATTTCGTTCTTCTAGGTTAAACCGTTCCTTTGCAGTAACCGTTTTCATGTTTAGGTTTCACTCTGTTTTCTCCTATATGGATACATGTAGTTGGAACTCTAAATCAAACACGGTTTGTGCTAGCTCTTTGAAACTTGGCACAATAATGTAGTTCCAAGTTCTATCGCTATGGGTTGTGTCCTATTGAAGTAGCACCAAGCAGAGACTGACGAGAATCACATTCATTGAAAGGGGTTGATAAGCTTCCAAAAACTACGAGTTTCCTGAAATCTCAGCAAACATATTTTCACCCAATCTTGATGATACTTGCAGGTAATGATCAGTACACCAATCCCACTTGGCTCACCAAATTTCGTTCTTCTAGATTAAACCGTTCCTTTGCAGTAACCGTTATCATGTTTAGGTTTCACTCTGTTTTCTCCTACATGGATACATGTAGTTGGAACTCTAAATCAAACACGGTTTGTGCTCGCTATTTGAAACTTGGCACAATAATGTAGTTCCAAGTTCTATCACAATAGTTTGTGTCCTATGGAAGTAGCCCAAGCCAGAGACTGACGAGAATCACATTCATTGAAAGGGGTTGCCAAGCTTCCAAAAACTACGAGTTTCCTGAAATATCAGCAAACAGTTTTTCAGCCAATCTTGATGATACTTGCAGATAAATATCAGTACACCAGTCCCACTTGGCTGACCAAATTTCGTTCTTCTAGGTTAAACCGTTCCTTTGCAATAACCGTTTTCATGTTTAGGTTTCACTCTGTTTTCTCATATATGGATACATGTAGTTGGAACTCAAAATCAAACACGGTTTGTGCTAGCTCTTTGAAACTTGGCACAATAATGAAGTTCGAAGTTCTGTCGCTATGCTTTGTGTCCTATTGTAGTAGCCCCAAGCAGAGACTGACTAGAATCACTTTCATTGAAAGCGGTTGCCAAGCTTCCAAAAAACTACGAGTTTCCGGAAATCTCAGCAAACAGTTTTTCACCCAATCTTGATGATACTTGCAGGTAATGATCAGTACACCAATCCCACTTGGCTACCCAAATTTCGTTCTTCTAGGTTAAACCGTTCCTTTCCAGTAACCGTTTTCAATTTTAGGTTTCACTCTGTTTTCTCGTATATGGATACATGTAGTTGGAACTCAAAATCAACACGGTTTGTGCTAGCTCTTTGAAACTTGACACAATAATGCAGTTCCAAGTTGTATCGCTATGGTTTGTGTCCTATTGAGGTAGCCCCAAGCAGAGACTGACGAGAATCACTTTCATTGAAAGGGGTTGCCAAGCTTGCAAAAAATTACGAGTTTCCGGAAATCTCAGCAAACAGTTTTTCACCCAATCTGGATGATACTGGCAGGTAATGATCAATACACCAATCCCACTTGGCTCACCAAATTTCGTTATTCTAGGTTAAACCGTTCCTTTGCAGTAACCGTTATCATGTTTAGGTTTCACTCTGTTTTCTCCTATATGGATACATGTAGTTGGAACTCTAAATCAAACACGGTTTGTGCTCGCTATATGAAACTTGGCACAATAATGTAGTTCCAAGTTCTATCGCAATAGTTTGTGTCCTATGGAAGTAGCCCAAAGCAGAGACTGACGAGAATCACATTCATTGAAAGGGGTGGCCAAGCTTCCAAAAACTACGAGGTTCCTGAAATATAAGCAAACAGTTTTTCAACCAATCTTGATGATACTTGCAGATAAATATCAGTACAGCAGTCCCACTTGGCTGACCAAATTTCGTTCTTCTAGGTTAAACCGTTCCTTTGCAATAACCGTTTTCATGTTTAGGTTTCACTCTGTTTTCTCGTATATGGATACATGTAGTTGGAACTCAAAATCAACACGGTTTGTGCTAGCTCCTTGAAACTTGACACAATAATGCAGTTCCAAGTTGTATCACTATGCTTTGTGTCCTATTGAAGTAGCCCCAAGCAGAGACTGACGAGAATCACTTTCATTGAAAGGGGTTGCCAAGCTTCCAAAAAACTACGAGTTTCCGGGAAATCTCAGCAAACAGTTTTTCACCCAATCTGGATGATACTGGCAGGTAATGATCAGAACACCAATCCCACTTGGCTCACCAAATTTCGTTCTTCTAGGTTAAACCGTTCTTTTGCAGTAACCGTTTTCATGTTTAGGTTTCACTCTGTTTTCTCCTATATGGATACATGTAGTTGGAACTCTAAATCAAACACGGTTTGTGCTAGCTCTTTGAAAATTTGCACAATAATGTAGTTCCAAGTTCTGTCGCTATGGTTTGTGTCCTATTGAAGTAGCCCCAAGCATAGACTGACGAGAATTACTTTCATTGAAAGGGGTTGCCAAGCTTCCAAAAAACTACGAGTTTCTGGAAATCTAAGCAAACAGTTTTTCACCCAATCTTGATGATACTTGCACGTAATGATCAGTACACCAATCCCACTTGGATCACCAAATTTCGTTCTTCTAGGTTAAACCGTTCCTTTGCAGTAACCGTTTTCATGTTTAGGTTTCACTCTGTTTTCTCCTATATGGATACATGTAGTTGGAACTCTAAATCAAACACGGTTTGTGCTAGCTCTTTGAAACTTGGCACAATAATGTAGTTCCAAGTTCTATCGCTATGGTTTGTGTCCTACTGAAGTAGGCCCAAGCAGAGACTGACGAGAATCTCTTTCATTGAAAGGGGTTGCCAAGCTTCCAAATACTACGAGTTTCCTGAAATCTCAGCAAACATTTTTTCACCCAATCTTGATGATACTTGTAGGTAATGATCAGTACACCAGTCCCACTTGGCTCACCAAATTTCGTTCTTCTAGGTTAAACCGTTCCTTTGAAGTAACCGTTTTCATGTTTAGGTTTCACTCTGTTTTCTCCCATATGGATACATGTAGTTGGAACTCTAAATCAAACACGGTTTGTTCTAGCTCGTTGAAACTTGGTACAATAATGTAGTTCCAAGTTCTATCGCTCTGATTTGTGTCCTACAGAAGTAGCCAAAAGCAGAGACTGACGAGAATCACTTTCATTGAAAGGGGTTGCCAAGCTTCCAAAAAAGTACGAATTTGCTGAAATCTCAGCAAACATTTTTTCACCCAATCTTGATGATACTGGCAGGTAATGATCAGTACACCAATCCCACTTGGCTCACGAAATTTCGTTCTTCTAGATTAAACCGTTCCTTTGCAGTAACCGTTATCATGTTTAGGTTTCACTGTGTTTTCTCCTATATGGATACATGTAGTTGGAACTCTAAATCAAACACGGTTTGTGCTCGCTATTTGAAACTTTGCACAATAATGTAGTTCCAAGTTCTATCGCAATAGTTTGTGTCCTATGGAAGTAGCCCAAAGCAGAGACTGACGAGAATCACATTCATTGAAAGGGGTTGCCAAGCTTCCAAAAACTACGAGTTTCCTGAAATATCAGCAAACAGTTTTTCAACCAATCTTGATGATACTTGCAGGTACATATCAGTACACCAGTCCCACTTGGCTGACCAAATTTCGTTCTTCTTAGGTTAAACCGTTCCTTTGCAATAACCGTTTTCATGGTTAGGTTTCACTCTGTTTTCTCATATATGGATACATGTAGTTGGAACTCTTACATCAAACACGCTTTGTGCTAGCTCTTTGAAACTTGGCACAATAATGTAGTTCAAAGATCTATCGCTATGGTTTGTGTCCTATTGAAGTAGCCCCAAGCAGAGACGGATGAGAATCAATTTCATTAAAAGGGGTTGCCAAGCTTCCAAAAAACTTCGAGTTTCAGGAAATCTCAGCAAACATTTTTTCACCCAATCTTGATGATACTGGCAGGTAATGATCAGTACACCAAACCCACTTGGATCACCAAATTTCGTTCTTCTAGGTTAAACCGTTCTTTTCCAGTAACAGTTTTCAATTGTAGGTTTCACTCTGTTTTCTCCTATATGGATACATGTAGTTGGAACTCTAAATCAAACACGGTTTGTGCTAGCTCTTTGAAACTTGGCACAATAATGTAGTCCCAAGTTCTATCGCTACGGTTTGTGTCCTATTTAACTAGGCCCAAGCAGAGACTGACGAGAATCACTTTCATTGAAAGGGGTTGCCAAGCTTCCAAAAAAAGTACGAGTTTCCTGAAATCTCAGCAAACATTTTTTCACCCAATCTTGATGATACTGGCATGTAATGATCAGTACACCAATCCCACTTGGCTCACCAAATTTCGTTCTTCTAGGTTAAACCGTTCCTTTGCAGTAACCGTTTTCATGTTTAGGTTTCACTCTGTTTTCTCCTATATGGATACATGTAGTTGGAACTCTAAATCAATCACAGTTTGTGCTAGCTCTTTGAAATTTGGCACAATAATGTAGTTCCAACTTCTATCGCTATGGTTTGTGTCCTATGGAAGTAGCTAAAAGCAGAGACTGACGAGAATCACATTCATTGAAAGGGGATGCCAAGCTTCCAAAAACTACGAGTTTCCTGAAATCTCAGCAAACATATTTTCACCCAATCTTGATGATACTTGCAGGTAATGATCAGTACACCAATCCCACTTGGCTCACCAAATTTCGTTCTTCTAGATTAAACCGTTCCTTTGCAGTAACCGTTATCATGTTTAGGTTTCACTCTGTTTTCTCCTATATGGATACATGTAGTTGGAACTCTAAATCAAACACGGTTTGTGCTCGCTATTTGAAACTTGGCACAATAATGTAGTTCCAAGTTCTATCGCAATAGTTTGTGTCCTATGGAAGTAGCCCAAGCCAGAGACTGACGAGAATCACATTCATTGAAAGGGGTTGCCAAGCTTCCAAAAACTACGAGTTTCCTGAAATATCAGCAAACAGTTTTTCAGCCAATCTTGATGATACTTGCAGATAAATATCAGTACACCAGTCCCACTTGGCTGACCAAATTTCGTTCTTCTAGGTTAAACCGTTCCTTTGCAATAACCGTTTTCATGTTTAGGTTTCACTCTGTTTTCTCATATATGGATACATGTAGTTGGAACTCAAAATCAAACACGGTTTGTGCTAGCTCTTTGAAACTTGGCACAATAATGAAGTTCGAAGTTCTGTCGCTATGCTTTGTGTCCTATTGAAGTAGCCCCAAGCAGAGACTGACGAGAATCACATTCATTGAAAGGGGTTGCCAAGCTTCCAAAAAACTACGAGTTTCCGGAAATCTCAGCAAACAGTTTTTCACCCAATCTTGATGATACTTGCAGGTAATGATCAGTACACCAATCCCACTTGGCTCCCCAAATTTCGTTCTTCTAGGTTAAACCGTTCCTTTCCAGTAACCGTTTTCAATTTTAGGTTTCACTCTGTTTTCTCGTATATGGATACATGTAGTTGGAACTCAAAATCAACACGGTTTGTGCTAGCTCTTTGAAACTTGACACAATAATGCAGTTCCAAGTTGTATCGCTATGGTTTGTGTCCTATTGAAGTAGCCCCAAGCAGAGACTGACGAGAATCACTTTCATTGAAAGGGGTTGCCAAGCTTCCAAAAAACTACAAGTTTCCTGACATCTCAGCAAACATTTTTTCACCCAATCTTGATGATACTTGCAGGTAATTATCAGTACACCAGTCCCACTTGGCTGACCAAATTTCGATCTTCTACGTTGTACCGTTCCTGTGCAGTAACCGTTTTCATGTTTTGGTTTCACTCTGTTTTCTCCTATATGGATACATGTGGTTGGAACTCTAAATCAAACACGGTTTGTGCTAGCTCTTTGAAACTTTGCACAATAATGTAGTTCCAAGTTCTGTCGCTATGGTTTGTGTCCTATTAGAAGTAGCCCCAAGCATAGACTGACGAGAATTACTTTCATTGAAAGGGGTTGCCAAGCTTCCAAAAAACTACGAGTTTCTGGAAATCTAAGCAAACAGTTTTTCACCCAATCTTGATGATACTTGCACGTAATGATCAGTACACCAATCCCACTTGGATCACCAAATTTCGTTCTTCTAGGTTAAACCGTTCCTTTGCAGTAACCGTTTTCATGTTTAGGTTTCACTCTGTTTTCTCCTATATGGATACATGTAGTTGGAACTCTAAATCAAACACGGTTTGTGCTAGCTCTTTGAAACTTGGCACAATAATGTAGTTCCAAGTTCTATCGCTATGGTTTGTGTCCTACTGAAGTAGGCCCAAGCAGAGACTGACGAGAATCTCTTTCATTGAAAGGGGTTGCCAAGCTTCCAAATACTACGAGTTTCCTGAAATCTCAGCAAACATTTTTTCACCCAATCTTGATGATACTTGTAGGTAATGATCAGTACACCAGTCCCACTTGGCTCACCAAATTTCGTTCTTCTAGGTTAAACCGTTCCTTTGAAGTAACCGTTTTCATGTTTAGGTTTCACTCTGTTTTCTCCTATATGGATACATGTAGTTGGAACTCTAAATCAAACACGGTTTGTTCTAGCTCGTTGAAACTTGGTACAATAATGTAGTTCCAAGTTCTATCGCTCTGATTTGTGTCCTACGGAAGTAGCCAAAGCAGAGACTGACGAGAATCACTTTCATTGAAAGGGGTTGCCAAGCTTCCAAAAAAGTACGAGTTTCCTGAAATATCAGCAAACAGTTTTTCAACCAATCTTGATGATACTTGCAGGTAAATATCAGTACACCAGTCCCACTTGGCTGACCAAATTTCGTTCTTCTAGGTTAAACCGTTCCTTTGCAATAACCGTTTTCATGTTTAGGTTTCACTCTGTTTTCTCATATATGGATACATGTAGTTGGAACTCTACATCAAACACGCTTTGTGCTAGCTCTTTGAAACTTGGCACAATAATGTAGTCCCAAGTTCTATCGCTATGGTTTGTGTCCTATTGAACTAGGCCCAAGCAGAGACTGACGAGAATCACTTTCATTGAAAGGGGTTGCCAAGCTTCCAAAAAAGTACGAGTTTCCTGAAATCTCAGCAAACATTTTTTCACCCAATCTTGATGATACTGGCAGGTAATGATCAGTACACCAATCCCACTTGGCTACCCAAATTTCGTTCTTCTAGGTTAAACCGTTCCTTTCCAGTAACCGTTTTCAATTTTAGGTTTCACTCTGTTTTCTCGTATATGGATACATGTAGTTGGAACTCAAAATCAACACGGTTTATGCTAGCTCTTTGAAACTTGACACAATAATGCAGTTCCAAGTTGTATCGCTATGGTTTGTGTCCTATTGAAGTAGCCCCTAGCAAAGACTGACGAGAATCACTTTCATTGAAAGGGGTTGCCAAGCTTCCAAAAAACTACGAGTTTCCGGAAATCTCAGCAAACAGTTTTTCACCCAATCTGGATGATACTGGCAGGTAATGATCAATACACCAATCCCACTTGGCTCACCAAATTTCGTTCTTCTAGGTTAAACCGTTCCTTTGCAGTAACCGTTTTAATGTATAGGTTTCACTCTGTTTTCTCGTATATGGATACATGTAGTTGGAACTAAAATAAAACACGGTTTGTGCTAGCTCTTTGAAACTTGGCACAATAATGTAGTTCCAAGTTCTATCGCAATAGTTTGTGTCCTATGGAAGTAGCCCCAAGCAGAGACGGATGAGAATCAGTTTCATTGAAAGGGGTTGCCAAGCTTCCAAAAAACTACGTGTTTCAGGAAATCTCAGCAAACATTTTTTCACCCAATCTTGATGATACTGGCAGGTAATGATCAGTACACCAGGCTCACTTGGCTCACCAAATTTCGTTCTTCTAGGTTAAACCGTTCCTTTGCAGTAACCGTTTTCAATTTTAGGTTTCACTCTGTTTTCTCCTATATGGATACATGTAGTTGGAACTCTAAATCAAACACGGTTTGTGCTAGCTCTTTGAAACTTGGCACAATAATGTAGTTCCAAGTTCTATCGCTATGGTTTGTGTCCTATTGAAGTAGCCCCAAGCAGAGACTGACGAGAATCACTTTCATTGAAAGGGGTTGCCAAGCTTCCAAAAAACTACAAGTTTCCTGACATCTCAGCAAACATTTTTTCACCCAATCTTGATGATACTTGCAGGTAATTATCAGTACACCAGTCCCACTTGGCTGACCAAATTTCGATCTTCTACGTTGTACCGTTCCTGTGCAGTAACCGTTTTCATGTTTTGGTTTCACTCTGTTTTCTCCTATATGGATACATGTAGTTGGAACTCTAAATCAAAAACGGTTTGTGCTAGCTCTTTGAAACTTTGCACAATAATGTAGTTCCAAGTTCTGTCGCTATGGTTTGTGTCCTATTGAAGTAGCCCCAAGCATAGACTGACGAGAATTACTTTCATTGAAAGGGGTTGCAAGCTTCCAAAAACTACGAGTTTCCGGAAATCTAAGCAAACAGTTTTTCACCCAATATTGATGATACTTGCACGTAATGATCAGTACACCAATCCCACTTGGATCACCAAATTTCGTTCTTCTAGGTTAAACCGTTCCTTTGCAGTAACCGTTTTCATGTTTAGGTTTCACTCTGTTTTCTCCTATATGGATACATGTAGTTGGAACTCTAAATCAAACACGGTTTGTGCTAGCTCTTTGAAACTTTGGCACAATAATGTAGTTCCAAGTTCTATCGCTATGGTTTGTGTCCTACTGAAGTAGGCCCAAGCAGAGACTGACGAGAATCTCTTTCATTGAAAGGGGTTGCCAAGCTTCCAAATACTACGAGTTTCCTGAAATCTCAGCAAACATTTTTTTCACCCAATCTTGATGATACTTGCAGGTAATGATCAGTACACCAGTCCCACTTGGCTCACCAAATTTCGTTCTTCTAGGTTAAACCGTTCCTTTGCAGTAACCGTTTTCATGTTTAGGTTTCACTCTGTTTTCTCCTATATGGATACATGTAGTTGGAACTCTAAATCAAACACGGTTTGTGCTAGCTAATTGAAACTTGGCACAATAATGTAGTTCCAAGTTCTATCGCTATGGTTTGTGTCCTATTGAACTAGGCCCAAGCAGAGACTGACGAGAATCACTTTCATTGAAAGGGGTTGCCAAGCTTCCAAAAAAGTACGAGTTTCCTGAAATCTCAGCAAACATTTTTTCACCCAATCTTGATCATACTGGCAGGTAAAGATCAGTACACCAATCCCACTTGGCTCACCAAATTTCGTTCTTCAAGGTTAAACCGTTCCGTTGCAGTAACCGTTTTCATGTTTAGGTTTCACTCTGTTTTCTCCTATATGGATACATGTAGTTGGAACTCTAAATCAATCACAGTTTGTGCTAGCTCGTTGAAACTTGGCACAATAATGTAGTTCCAACTTCTATCGCTATAGTTTGTGTCCTATGGAAGTAGCCCAAAGCAGAGACTGACGAGAATCACATTCATTGAAAGGGGTTGCTAAGCTTCCAAAAAACTACGAGTTTATTGAAATCTCAGCAAACATTTTTTCACCCAACCCTGATGATACTGGCAGGTAATGATCAGTACACCAATCCCACTTGGCTCACCAAATTTTGTTCTTCTGGGTTAAACCGTTCCTTTGCAGTAATCGTTTTCATTTTTAGGTTTCACTCTGTTTTCTCAATATCGATACATGTAGTTGGAACTCTAAATCAAACACTGTTTGTGCTAGCTATTTGAAACTTGGCACAATAATGTAGTTCCAAGTTCTTTCGCTATGGTTTGTGTCCTATGGAAGTAGCCAAAAGCAGAGACTGACGAGAATCACATTCATTGAAAGGGGTAGCCAAGCTTCCATAAACTACGAGTTTCCTGAAATCTCAGCAAACATATATTTACCCAATCTTGATGATAATTGCAGGTAATTATCAGTACACCAATCCCACTTGGCTCACCAAATTTCGTTCTTCTAGATTAAACCGTTCCTTTGCAGTAACCGTTTTCATGTTTAGGTTTCACTCTGTTTTCTCCTATATGGATACATGTAGTTGGAACTCTAAATCAAACACGGTTTGTGCTCGCTATATGAAACTTGGCACAATAATGTAGTTCCAAGTTCTATCGCAATAGTTTGTGTCCTATGGAAGTAGCCCAAAGCAGAGACTGACGAGAATCACATTCATTGAAAGGGGTGGCCAAGCTTCCAAAAACTACGAGTTTCCTGAAATATCAGCAAACAGTTTTTCAACCAATCTTGATGATACTTGCAGGTAAATATCAGTACAGCAGTCCCACTTGGCTGACCAAATTTCGTTCTTCTAGGTTAAACCGTTCCTTTGCAATAACCGTTTTCATGTTTAGGTTTCACTCTGTTTTCTCATATATGGATACATGTAGTTGGAACTCAAAATCAAACACGGTTTGTGCTAGCTCTTTGAAAGTTGGCACAATAATGAAGTTCGAAGTTCTGTCGCTATGCTTTGTGTCCTATTGAAGTAGCCCCAAGCAGAGACTGACGAGAATCACTTTCATTGAAAGGGGTTGCCAAGCTTCCAAAAAACTACGAGTTTCCGGAAATCTCAGCAAACAGTTTTTCACCCAATCTTGATGATACTTGCAGGTAATGATCAGTACACCAATCCCACTTGGCTACCCAAATTTCGTTCTTCTAGGTTAAACCGTTCCTTTCCAGTAACCGTTTTCAATTTTAGGTTTCACTCTGTTTTCTCGTATATGGATACATGTAGTTGGAACTCAAAATCAACAGGGTTTGTGCTAGCTCCTTGAAACTTGACACAATAATGCAGTTCCAAGTTGTATCACTATGGTTTGTGTCCTATTGAAGTAGCCCCAAGCAGAGACTGACGAGAATCACTTTCATTGAAAGGGGGTGCCAAGCTTCCAAAAAACTACGAGTTTCCGGAAATCTCAGCAAACAGTTTTTCACCCAATCTGGATGATACTGGCAGGTAATGATCAGAACACCAATCCCACTTGGCTCACCAAATTTCGTTCTTCTAGGTTAAACCGTTCTTTTGCAGTAACCGTTATCATGTTTAGGTTTCACTCTGTTTTCTCGTATATGGATACATGTAGTTGGAACTCTACATCAAACACGCTTTGTGCTAGCTCTTTGAAACTTGGCACAATAATGTAGTTCAAAGATCTATCGCTATGGTTTGTGTCCTATTGAAGTAGCCCCAAGCAGAGACGGATGAGAATCAATTTCATTAAAAGGGGTTGCCAAGCTTCCAAAAAACTTCGAGTTTCAGGAAATCTCAGCAAACATTTTTTCACCCAATCTTGATGATACTGGCAGGTAATGATCAGTACACCAATCCCACTTGGATCACCAAATTTCGTTCTTCTAGGTTAAACCGTTCTTTTCCAGTAACAGTTTTCAATTGTAGGTTTCACTGTTTTATCCTATATGGATACATGTAGTTGGAACTCTAAATCAAACACGGTTTGTGGTAGCTCTTTGAAACTTGGCACAATAATGTAGTTCCAAGTTCTACTGCTATGGTTTGTGTCCTATTGAAGTAGCCCCAAGCAGAGACTGACGAGAATCACATTCATGGAAAGGGGTTGCCAAGCTCTCAAAAAACTACGAGTTTCCGGAAGTCTCAGCAAACATTTTTTCACCCAATCTTGATGATACTAGCAGGTAATGATCAGTACACCAATCCCACTTGACTCACCAAATTTCGTTCTTCAGGGTTAAACCGTTCCTTTGCAGTAACCGTTTTCATGTTTAATTTTCACTCTGTTTTCTCCTATATGGATACATGTAGTTGGAACTCTAAATCAAACACGGTTTGTGCTAGCTA
Source organism: Urocitellus parryii (assembly GCF_045843805.1). Classification (NCBI taxonomy): domain Eukaryota; kingdom Metazoa; phylum Chordata; class Mammalia; order Rodentia; family Sciuridae; genus Urocitellus; species Urocitellus parryii. Next base: position 30,662 of record NW_027552395.1, on the reverse strand, counting down.
TTTGAAACTTGGCACAATAATGTAGTCCCAAGTTCTATCGCTATGGTTTGTGTCCTATTTAACTAGGCCCAAGCAGAGACTGACGAGAATCACTTTCATTGAAAGGGGTTGCCAAGCTTCCAAAAAAGTACGAGTTTCCTGAAATCTCAGCAAACATTTTTTCACCCAATCTTGATGATACTGGCAGGTAATGATCAGTACACCAATCCCACTTGGCTCACCAAATTTCGTTCTTCTAGGTTAAACCGTTCCTTTGCAGGAACCGTTTTCATGTTTAGGTTTCACTCTGTTTTCTCCTATATGGATACATGTAGTTGGAACTCTAAATCAATCACAGTTTGTGCTAGCTCTTTGAAACTTGGCACAATAATGTAGTTCCAACTTCTATCGCTATAGTTTGTGTCCTATGGAAGTAGCTAAAAGCAGAGACTGACGAGAATCACATTCATTGAAAGGGGTTGCCAAGCTTCCAAAAACTACGAGTTTCCTGAAATCTCAGCAAACATATTTTCACCCAATCTTGATGATACTTGCAGGTAATGATCATTACACCAATCCCACTTGGCGCAACAAATTTCGTTCTTCTAGATTAAACCGTTCCTTTGCAGTAACCGTTATCATGTTTAGGTTTCACTCTGTTTTCTCCTATATGGATACATGTAGTTGGAACTCTAAATCAAACACGGTTTGTGCTCGCTATTTGAAACTTGGCACAATAATGTAGTTCAAAGTTCTATCGCAATAGTTTGTGTCCTATGGAAGTATCCCAAACCAGAGACTGACGAGAATCACATTCATTGAAAGGGGTTGCCAAGCTTCCAAAAACTACGAGTTTCCTGAAATATCAGCAAACAGTTTTTCAGCCAATCTTGATGATACTTGCAGATAAATATCAGTACACCAGTCCCACTTGGCTGACCAAATTTCGTTCTTCTAGGTTAAACCGTTCCTTTGCAATAACCGTTTTCATGTTTAGGTTTCACTCTGTTTTCTCATATATGGATACATGTAGTTGGAACTCAAAATCAAACACGGTTTGTGCTAGCTCTTTGAAACTTGGCACAATAATGAAGTTCGAAGTTCTGTCGCTATGCTTTGTGTCCTATTGAAGTAGCCCCAAGCAGAGACTGACGAGAATCACTTTCATTGAAAGGGGTTGCCAAGCTTCCAAAAAACTACGAGTTTCCGGAAATCTCAGCAAACAGTTTTTCACCCAATCTTGATGATACTTGCAGGTAATGATCAGTACACCAATCCCACTTGGCTCCCCAAATTTCGTTCTTCTAGGTTAAACCGTTCCTTTCCAGTAACCGTTTTCAATTTTAGGTTTCACTCTGTTTTCTCGTATATGGATACATGTTGTTGGAACTCAAAATCAACACGGTTTGTGCTAGCTCTTTGAAACTTGACACAATAATGCAGTTCCAAGTTGTATCGCTATGGTTTGTGTCCTATTGAAGTAGCCCCAAGCAGAGACTGACGAGAATCACTTTCATTGAAAGGGGTTGCCAAGCTTCCAAAAAACTACGAGTTTCCGGAAATCTCAGCAAACAGTTTTTTACCCAATCTGGATGATACTGGCAGGTAATGATCAATACACCAATCCCACTTGGCTCACCAAATTTCGTTCTTCTAGGTTAAACCGTTCCTTTGCAGTAACCGTTTTAATGTATAGGTTTCACTCTGTTTTCTCGTATATGGATACATGTAGTTGGAACTAAAATAAAACACGGTTTGTGCTAGCTCTTTGAAACTTGGCACAATAATGTAGTTCCAAGTTCTATCGCAATAGTTTGTGTCCTATGGAAGTAGCCCCAAGCAGAGACGGATGAGAATCAGTTTCATTGAAAGGGGTTGCCAAGCTTCCAAAAAACTACGAGTTTCAGGAAATCTCAGCAAACATTTTTTCACCCAATCTTGATGATACTGGCAGGTAATGATCAGTACACCAGGCTCACTTGGCTCACCAAATTTCGTTCTTCTAGGTTAAACCGTTCCTTTGCAGTAACCGTTTTCAATTTTAGGTTTCACTCTGTTTTCTCCTATATGGATACATGTAGTTGGAACTCTAAATCAAACACGGTTTGTGCTAGCTCTTTGAAACTTGGCACAATAATGTAGTTCCAAGTTCTATCGCTATGGTTTGTGTCCTATTGAAGTAGCCCCAAGCAGAGACTGACGAGAATCACTTTCATTGAAAGGGGTTGCCAAGCTTCCAAAAAACTACAAGTTTCCTGAAATCTCAGCAAACATATTTTTACCCAATCTTGATGATAATTGCAGGTAATGATCAGTACACCAATCCCACTTGGCTCACCAAATTTCGTTCTTCTAGATTATACCGTTCCTTTGCAGTAACCGTTATCATGTTTAGGTTTCACTCTGTTTTCTCCTATATGGATACATGTAGTTGGAACTCTAAATCAAACACGGTTTGTGCTCGCTATTTGAAACTTGGCACAATAATGTAGTTCCAAGTTCTATCGCAATAGTTTGTGTCCTATGGAAGTAGCCCAAAGCAGAGACTGACGAGAATCACATTCATTGAAAGGGGTGGCCAAGCTTCCAAAAACTACGAGTTTCCTGAAATATCAGCAAACAGTTTTTCAACCAATCTTGATGATACTTGCAGGTAAATATCAGTACAGCAGTCCCACTTGGCTGACCAAATTTCGTTCTTCTAGGTTAAACCGTTCCTTTCCAGTAACCGTTTACAATTTTAGGTTTCACTCTGTTTTCTCGTATATGGATACCTGTAGTTGGAACTCAAAATCAACACGGTTTGTGCTCGCTATTTGAAACTTGACACAATAATGCAGTTCCAAGTTGTATCACTATGGTTTGTGTCCTATTGAAGTAGCCCCAAGCAGAGACTGACGAGAATCACTTTCATTGAAAGGGGTTGCCAAGCTTCCAAAAAACTACGAGTTTCCGGAAATCTCAGCAAACAGTTTTTCACCCAATCTGGATGATACTGGCAGGTAATGATCAGAACACCAATCCCACTTGGCTCACCAAATTTCGTTCTTCTAGGTTAAACCGTTCTTTTGCAGTAACCGTTATCATGTTTAGGTTTCACTCTGTTTTCTCGTATATGGATACATGTAGTTGGAACTCTACATCAAACACGCTTTGTGCTAGCTCTTTGAAACTTGGCACAATAATGTAGTTCAAAGATCTATCGCTATGGTTTGTGTCCTATTGAAGTAGCCCCAAGCAGAGACGGATGAGAATCAATTTCATTAAAAGGGGTTGCCAAGCTTCCAAAAAACTTCGAGTTTCAGGAAATCTCAGCAAACATTTTTTCACCCAATCTTGATGATACTGGCAGGTAATGATCAGTACACCAATCCCACTTGGATCACCAAATTTCGTTCTTCTAGGTTAAACCGTTCTTTTCCAGTAACAGTTTTCAATTGTAGGTTTCACTGTTTTATCCTATATGGATACATGTAGTTGGAACTCTAAATCAAACACGGTTTGTGGTAGCTCTTTGAAACTTGGCACAATAATGTAGTTCCAAGTTCTACTGCTATGGTTTGTGTCCTATTGAAGTAGCCCCAAGCAGAGACTGACGAGAATCACATTCATGGAAAGGGGTTGCCAAGCTCTCAAAAAACTACGAGTTTCCGGAAGTCTCAGCAAACATTTTTTCACCCAATCTTGATGATACTAGCAGGTAATGATCAGTACACCAATCCCACTTGACTCACCAAATTTCGTTCTTCAGGGTTAAACCGTTCCTTTGCAGTAACCGTTTTCATGTTTAATTTTCACTCTGTTTTCTCCTATATGGATACATGTAGTTGGAACTCTAAATCAAACACGGTTTGTGCTAGCTATTTGAAACTTGGCACAATAATGTAGTCCCAAGTTCTATCGCTATGGTTTGTGTCCTATTTAACTAGGCCCAAGCAGAGACTGACGAGAATCACTTTCATTGAAAGGGGTTGCCAAGCTTCCAAAAAAGTACGAGTTTCCTGAAATCTCAGCAAACATTTTTTCACCCAATCTTGATGATACTGGCAGGTAATGATCAGTACACCAATCCCACTTGGCTCACCAAATTTCGTTCTTCTAGGTTAAACCGTTCCTTTGCAGGAACCGTTTTCATGTTTAGGTTTCACTCTGTTTTCTCCTATATGGATACATGTAGTTGGAACTCTAAATCAATCACAGTTTGTGCTAGCTCTTTGAAACTTGGCACAATAATGTAGTTCCAACTTCTATCGCTATAGTTTGTGTCCTATGGAAGTAGCTAAAAGCAGAGACTGACGAGAATCACATTCATTGAAAGGGGTTGCCAAGCTTCCAAAAACTACGAGTTTCCTGAAATCTCAGCAAACATATTTTCACCCAATCTTGATGATACTTGCAGGTAATGATCATTACACCAATCCCACTTGGCGCAACAAATTTCGTTCTTCTAGATTATACCGTTCCTTTGCAGTAACCGTTATCATGTTTAGGTTTCACTCTGTTTTCTCCTATATGGATACATGTAGTTGGAACTCTAAATCAAACACGGTTTGTGCTCGCTATTTGAAACTTGGCACAATAATGTAGTTCCAAGTTCTATCGCAATAGTTTGTGTCCTATGGAAGTAGCCCAAAGCAGAGACTGACGAGAATCACATTCATTGAAAGGGGTGGCCAAGCTTCCAAAAACTACGAGTTTCCTGAAATATCAGCAAACAGTTTTTCAACCAATCTTGATGATACTTGCAGGTAAATATCAGTACAGCAGTCCCACTTGGCTGACCAAATTTCGTTCTTCTAGGTTAAACCGTTCCTTTCCAGTAACCGTTTACAATTTTAGGTTTCACTCTGTTTTCTCGTATATGGATACCTGTAGTTGGAACTCAAAATCAACACGGTTTGTGCTCGCTATTTGAAACTTGACACAATAATGCAGTTCCAAGTTGTATCACTATGGTTTGTGTCCTATTGAAGTAGCCCCAAGCAGAGACTGACGAGAATCACTTTCATTGAAAGGGGTTGCCAAGCTTCCAAAAAACTACGAGTTTCCGGAAATCTCAGCAAACAGTTTTTCACCCAATCTGGATGATACTGGCAGGTAATGATCAGAACACCAATCCCACTTGGCTCACCAAATTTCGTTCTTCTAGGTTAAACCGTTCTTTTGCAGTAACCGTTATCATGTTTAGGTTTCACTCTGTTTTCTCGTATATGGATACATGTAGTTGGAACTCTACATCAAACACGCTTTGTGCTAGCTCTTTGAAACTTGGCACAATAATGTAGTTCAAAGATCTATCGCTATGGTTTGTGTCCTATTGAAGTAGCCCCAAGCAGAGACGGATGAGAATCAATTTCATTAAAAGGGGTTGCCAAGCTTCCAAAAAACTTCGAGTTTCAGGAAATCTCAGCAAACATTTTTTCACCCAATCTTGATGATACTGGCAGGTAATGATCAGTACACCAATCCCACTTGGATCACCAAATTTCGTTCTTCTAGGTTAAACCGTTCTTTTCCAGTAACAGTTTTCAATTGTAGGTTTCACTGTTTTATCCTATATGGATACATGTAGTTGGAACTCTAAATCAAACACGGTTTGTGGTAGCTCTTTGAAACTTGGCACAATAATGTAGTTCCAAGTTCTACTGCTATGGTTTGTGTCCTATTGAAGTAGCCCCAAGCAGAGACTGACGAGAATCACATTCATGGAAAGGGGTTGCCAAGCTCTCAAAAAACTACGAGTTTCCGGAAGTCTCAGCAAACATTTTTTCACCCAATCTTGATGATACTAGCAGGTAATGATCAGTACACCAATCCCACTTGACTCACCAAATTTCGTTCTTCAGGGTTAAACCGTTCCTTTGCAGTAACCGTTTTCATGTTTAATTTTCACTCTGTTTTCTCCTATATGGATACATGTAGTTGGAACTCTAAATCAAACACGGTTTGTGCTAGCTATTTGAAACTTGGCACAATAATGTAGTCCCAAGTTCTATCGCTATGGTTTGTGTCCTATTTAACTAGGCCCAAGCAGAGACTGACGAGAATCACTTTCATTGAAAGGGGTTGCCAAGCTTCCAAAAAAGTACGAGTTTCCTGAAATCTCAGCAAACATTTTTTCACCCAATCTTGATGATACTGGCAGGTAATGATCAGTACACCAATCCCACTTGGCTCACCAAATTTCGTTCTTCTAGGTTAAACCGTTCCTTTGCAGGAACCGTTTTCATGTTTAGGTTTCACTCTGTTTTCTCCTATATGGATACATGTAGTTGGAACTCTAAATCAATCACAGTTTGTGCTAGCTCTTTGAAACTTGGCACAATAATGTAGTTCCAACTTCTATCGCTATAGTTTGTGTCCTATGGAAGTAGCTAAAAGCAGAGACTGACGAGAATCACATTCATTGAAAGGGGTTGCCAAGCTTCCAAAAACTACGAGTTTCCTGAAATCTCAGCAAACATATTTTCACCCAATCTTGATGATACTTGCAGGTAATGATCATTACACCAATCCCACTTGGCGCAACAAATTTCGTTCTTCTAGATTAAACCGTTCCTTTGCAGTAACCGTTATCATGTTTAGGTTTCACTCTGTTTTCTCCTATATGGATACATGTAGTTGGAACTCTAAATCAAACACGGTTTGTGCTCGCTATTTGAAACTTGGCACAATAATGTAGTTCAAAGTTCTATCGCAATAGTTTGTGTCCTATGGAAGTATCCCAAACCAGAGACTGACGAGAATCACATTCATTGAAAGGGGTTGCCAAGCTTCCAAAAACTACGAGTTTCCTGAAATATCAGCAAACAGTTTTTCAGCCAATCTTGATGATACTTGCAGATAAATATCAGTACACCAGTCCCACTTGGCTGACCAAATTTCGTTCTTCTAGGTTAAACCGTTCCTTTGCAATAACCGTTTTCATGTTTAGGTTTCACTCTGTTTTCTCATATATGGATACATGTAGTTGGAACTCAAAATCAAACACGGTTTGTGCTAGCTCTTTGAAACTTGGCACAATAATGAAGTTCGAAGTTCTGTCGCTATGCTTTGTGTCCTATTGAAGTAGCCCCAAGCAGAGACTGACGAGAATCACTTTCATTGAAAGGGGTTGCCAAGCTTCCAAAAAACTACGAGTTTCCGGAAATCTCAGCAAACAGTTTTTCACCCAATCTTGATGATACTTGCAGGTAATGATCAGTACACCAATCCCACTTGGCTCCCCAAATTTCGTTCTTCTAGGTTAAACCGTTCCTTTCCAGTAACCGTTTTCAATTTTAGGTTTCACTCTGTTTTCTCGTATATGGATACATGTTGTTGGAACTCAAAATCAACACGGTTTGTGCTAGCTCTTTGAAACTTGACACAATAATGCAGTTCCAAGTTGTATCGCTATGGTTTGTGTCCTATTGAAGTAGCCCCAAGCAGAGACTGACGAGAATCACTTTCATTGAAAGGGGTTGCCAAGCTTCCAAAAAACTACGAGTTTCCGGAAATCTCAGCAAACAGTTTTTTACCCAATCTGGATGATACTGGCAGGTAATGATCAATACACCAATCCCACTTGGCTCACCAAATTTCGTTCTTCTAGGTTAAACCGTTCCTTTGCAGTAACCGTTTTAATGTATAGGTTTCACTCTGTTTTCTCGTATATGGATACATGTAGTTGGAACTAAAATAAAACACGGTTTGTGCTAGCTCTTTGAAACTTGGCACAATAATGTAGTTCCAAGTTCTATCGCAATAGTTTGTGTCCTATGGAAGTAGCCCCAAGCAGAGACGGATGAGAATCAGTTTCATTGAAAGGGGTTGCCAAGCTTCCAAAAAACTACGAGTTTCAGGAAATCTCAGCAAACATTTTTTCACCCAATCTTGATGATACTGGCAGGTAATGATCAGTACACCAGGCTCACTTGGCTCACCAAATTTCGTTCTTCTAGGTTAAACCGTTCCTTTGCAGTAACCGTTTTCAATTTTAGGTTTCACTCTGTTTTCTCCTATATGGATACATGTAGTTGGAACTCTAAATCAAACACGGTTTGTGCTAGCTCTTTGAAACTTGGCACAATAATGTAGTTCCAAGTTCTATCGCTATGGTTTGTGTCCTATTGAAGTAGCCCCAAGCAGAGACTGACGAGAATCACTTTCATTGAAAGGGGTTGCCAAGCTTCCAAAAAACTACAAGTTTCCTGAAATCTCAGCAAACATATTTTTACCCAATCTTGATGATAATTGCAGGTAATGATCAGTACACCAATCCCACTTGGCTCACCAAATTTCGTTCTTCTAGATTAAACCGTTCCTTTGCAGTAACCGTTATCATGTTTAGGTTTCACTCTGTTTTCTCCTATATGGATACATGTAGTTGGAACTCTAAATCAAACACGGTTTGTGCTCGCTATTTGAAACTTGGCACAATAATGTAGTTCCAAGTTCTATCGCAATAGTTTGTGTCCTATGGAAGTAGCCCAAAGCAGAGACTGACGAGAATCACATTCATTGAAAGGGGTGGCCAAGCTTCCAAAAACTACGAGTTTCCTGAAATATCAGCAAACAGTTTTTCAACCAATCTTGATGATACTTGCAGGTAAATATCAGTACAGCAGTCCCACTTGGCTGACCAAATTTCGTTCTTCTAGGTTAAACCGTTCCTTTCCAGTAACCGTTTACAATTTTAGGTTTCACTCTGTTTTCTCGTATATGGATACCTGTAGTTGGAACTCAAAATCAACACGGTTTGTGCTCGCTATTTGAAACTTGACACAATAATGCAGTTCCAAGTTGTATCACTATGGTTTGTGTCCTATTGAAGTAGCCCCAAGCAGAGACTGACGAGAATCACTTTCATTGAAAGGGGTTGCCAAGCTTCCAAAAAACTACGAGTTTCCGGAAATCTCAGCAAACAGTTTTTCACCCAATCTGGATGATACTGGCAGGTAATGATCAGAACACCAATCCCACTTGGCTCACCAAATTTCGTTCTTCTAGGTTAAACCGTTCTTTTGCAGTAACCGTTTTTATGTTTAGGTTTCACTCTGTTTTCTCCTATATGGATACATGTAGTTGGAACTCTACATCAAACACGCTTTGTGCTAGCTCTTTGAAACTTGGCACAATAATGTAGTTCAAAGATCTATCGCTATGGTTTGTGTCCTATTGAAGTAGCCCCAAGCAGAGACGGATGAGAATCAGTTTCATTAAAAGGGGTTGCCAAGCTTCCAAAAAACTTCGAGTTTCAGGAAATCTCAGCAAACATTTTTTCACCCAATCTTGATGATACTGGCAGGTAATGATCAGTACACCAATCCCACTTGGATCACCAAATTTCGTTCTTCTAGGTTAAACCGTTCTTTTGCAGTAACCTTTTTCAATTGTAGGTTTCACTCTGTTTTCTCCTATATGGATACATGTAGTTGGAACTCTAAATCAAACACGGTTTGTGCTAGCTCTTTGAAACTTGGCACAATAATGTAGTTCCAAGTTCTATCGCTATGGTTTGTGTCCTGTTGAAGTAGCCCCAAGCAGAGACTGACGAGAATCACATTCATTGAAAGGGGTTGCCAAGCTCTCAAAAAACTACGAGTTTCCGGAAGTCTCAGCAAACATTTTTTCACCCAATCTGGATGATACTAGCAGGTAATGATCAGTACACCAATCCCACTTGGCTCACCAAATTTCGTTCTTCAGGGTTAAACCGTTCCTTTGCAGTAACCGTTTTCATGTTTAGGTTTCACTCTGTTTTCTCCTATATGGATACATGTAGTTGGAACTCTAAATCAAACACGGTTTGTGCTAGCTCTTTGAAACTTGGCACAATAATGTAGTTCCAAGTTCTATCGCTATGGTTTGTGTCCTACTGAAGTAGGCCCAAGCAGAGACTGACGAGAATCTCTTTCATTGAAAGGGGTTGCCAAGCTTCCAAATACTACGAGTTTCCTGAAACCTCAGCAAACATTTTTTCACCCAATCTTGATGATACTTGCAGATAATGATCAGTACACCAGTCCCACTTGGCTCACCAAATTTCGTTCTTCTAGGTTAAACCGTTCCTTTGCAGTAACCGTTTTCATGTTTAGGTTTCACTCTGTTTTCTCCTATATGGATACATGTAGTTGGAACTCTAAATCAATCACAGTTTGTGCTAGCTCTTTGAAACTTGGCACAATAATGTAGTGCCAACTTCTATCGCTATAGTTTGTGTCCTATGGAAGTAGCCCAAAGCAGAGACTGACGAGAATCACATTCATTGAAAGGGGTTGCCAAGCTTCCAAAAAACTACGAGTTTATTGAAATCTCAGCAAACATTTTTTCACCCAACCCTGATGATACTGGCAGGTAATGATCAGTACACCAATCCCACTTGGCTCACCAAATTTTGTTCTTCTAGGTTAAACCGTTCCTTTGCAATAATCGTTTTCATTTTTAGGTTTCACTCTGTTTTCTCAATATCGATACATGTAGTTGGAACTCTAAATCAAACACTGTTTGTGCTAGCTATTTGAAACTTGGCACAATAATGTAGTTCCAAGTTCTTTCGCTATGGTTTGTGTCCTATGGAAGTAGCCAAAAGCAGAGACTGACGAGAATCACATTCATTGAAAGAGGTAGCCAAGCTTCCAAAAACTACGAGTTTCCTGAAATCTCAGCAAACATATTTTCACCCAATCTTGATGATACTTGCAGGTAATGATCAGTACACCAATCCCACTTGGCTCACCAAATTTCGTTCTTCTAGATTAAACCGTTCCTTTGCAGTAACCGTTATCATGTTTAGGTTTCACTCTGTTTTCTCGTATATGGATACATGTAGTTGGAACTCTAAATCAAACACGGTTTGTGCTCGCTATTTGAAAGTTGGCACAGTAATGTAGTTCCAAGTTCTATCGCAACAGTTTGTGTCCTATGGAAGTAGCCCAAAGCAGAGACTGACGAGAATCACATTCATTGAAAGGGGTTGCCAAGCTTCCAAAAACTACGAGTTTCCTGAAATATCAGCAAACAGTTTTTCAACCAATCTTGATGATACTTGCAGGTAAATATCAGTACACCAGTCCCACTTGGCTGACCAAATTTCGTTCTTCTAGGTTAAATCGTTCCTTTGCAATAACCGTTTTCATGTTTAGGTTTCACTCTGTTTTCTCATATATGGATACATGTAGTTGGAACTCTAAATCAAACACGGTTTGTGCTAGCTCTTTGAAACTTGGCACAATAATGAAGTTCGAAGTTCTGTCGCTATGCTTTGTGTCTTATTGAAGTAGCCCCAAGCAGAGACTGACGAGAATCACTTTCATTGAAAGGGGTTGCCAAGCTTCCAAAAAACTACGAGTTTCCGGAAATCTCAGCAAACAGTTTTTCACCCAATCTGGATGATACTGGCAGGTAATGATCAGTACACCAATCCCACTTGGCTCACCAAATTTCGTTCTTCTAGGTTAAACCGTTCTTTTGCAGTAACCGTTTTCATGTTTAGGTTTCACTCTGTTTTCTCCTATATGGATACATGTAGTTGGAACTCTACATCAAACACGGTTTGTGCTAGCTCTTTGAAACTTGGCACAATAATGTAGTTCAAAGATCTATCGCTATGGTTTGTGTCCTATTGAAGTAGCAGAAGCAGAGACGGATGAGAATCAGTTTCATTGAAAGGGGTTGCCAAGCTTCCAAAAAACTACGAGTTTCCTGACATCTCAGCAAACATTTTTTCACCCAATCTTGATGATACTAGCAGATAATGATCAGTACACCAATCCCACTTGGCTCCCCAAATTTCGTTCTTCTAGGTTAAACCGTTCCTTTGCAGTAACCGTTTTCATGTTTAGGTTTCACTCTGTTTTCTCCTATATGGATACATGTAGTTGGAACTCTAAATCAAACACGGTTTGTGCTAGCTCTTTGAAACTTGGCACAATAATGTAGTTCCAAGTTCTATCGCTATGGTTTGTGTCCTATTGAAGTAGCCCCAAGCAGAGACTGACGAGAATCACATTCATTGAAAGGGGTTGCCAAGCTCTCAAAAAACTACGAGTTTCCGGAAGTCTCAGCAAACATTTTTTCACCCAATCTTGATGATACTAGCAGGTAATGATCAGTACACCAATCCCACTTGGCTCACCAAATTTCGTTCTTCAGGGTTAAACCGTTCCTTTGCAGTAACCGTTTTCATGTTTAGGTTTCACTCTGTTTTCTCCTATATGGATACATGTAGTTGGAACTCTAAATCAAACACGGTTTGTGCTAGCTCTTTGAAACTTGGCACAATAATGTAGTTCCAAGTTCTATCGCTATGGTTTGTGTCCTACTGAAGTAGGCCCAAGCAGAGACTGACGAGAATCTCTTTCATTGAAAGGGGTTGCCAAGCATCCAAATACTACGAGTTTCCTGAAACCTCAGCAAACATTTTTTCACCCAATCTTGATGATACTTGCAGATAATGATCAGTACACCAGTCCCACTTGGCTCACCAAATTTCGTTCTTCTAGGTTAAACCGTTCCTTTGCAGTAACCGTTTTCATGTTTAGGTTTCACTCTGTTTTCTCCTATATGGATACATGTAGTTGGAACTCTAAATCAATCACAGTTTGTGCTAGCTCTTTGAAACTTGGCACAATAATGTAGTGCCAACTTCTATCGCTATAGTTTGTGTCCTATGGAAGTAGCCCAAAGCAGAGACTGACGAGAATCACATTTATTGAAAGGGGTTGCCAAGCTTCCAAAAAACTACGAGTTTATTGAAATCTCAGCAAACATTTTTTCACCCAACCCTGATGATACTGGCAGGTAATGATCAGTACACCAATCCCACTTGGCTCACCAAATTTTGTTCTTCTAGGTTAAACCGTTCCTTTGCAATAATCGTTTTCATTTTTAGGTTTCACTCTGTTTTCTCAATATCGATACATGTAGTTGGAACTCTAAATCAAACACTGTTTGTGCTAGCTATTTGAAACTTGGCACAATAATGTAGTTCCAAGTTCTTTCGCTATGGTTTGTGTCCTATGGAAGTAGCCAAAAGCAGAGACTGACGAGAATCACATTCATTGAAAGAGGTAGCCAAGCTTCCAAAAACTACGAGTTTCCTGAAATCTCAGCAAACATATTTTCACCCAATCTTGATGATACTTGCAGGTAATGATCAGTACACCAATCCCACTTGGCTCACCAAATTTCGTTCTTCTAGATTAAACCGTTCCTTTGCAGTAACCGTTATCATGTTTAGGTTTCACTCTGTTTTCTCGTATATGGATACATGTAGTTGGAACTCTAAATCAAACACGGTTTGTGCTCGCTATTTGAAAGTTGGCACAATAATGTAGTTCCAAGTTCTATCGCAACAGTTTGTGTCCTATGGAAGTAGCCCAAAGCAGAGACTGACGAGAATCACATTCATTGAAAGGGGTTGCCAAGCTTCCAAAAACTACGAGTTTCCTGAAATATCAGCAAACAGTTTTTCAACCAATCTTGATGATACTTGCAGGTAAATATCAGTACACCAGTCCCACTTGGCTGACCAAATTTCGTTCTTCTAGGTTAAACCGTTCCTTTGCAATAACCGTTTTCATGTTTAGGTTTCACTCTGTTTTCTCATATATGGATACATGTAGTTGGAACTCTAAATCAAACACGGTTTGTGCTAGCTATTTGAAACTTGGCACAATAATGAAGTTCGAAGTTCTGTCGCTATGCTTTGTGTCCTATTGAAGTAGCCCCAAGCAGAGACTGACGAGAATCACTTTCATTGAAAGGGGTTGCCAAGCTTCCAAAAAACTACGAGTTTCCGGAAATCTCAGCAAACAGTTTTTCACCCAATCTGGATGATACTGGCAGGTAATGATCAGTACACCAATCCCACTTGGCTCACCAAATTCGTTCTTCTAGGTTAAACCGTTCTTTTGCAGTAACCGTTTTCATGTTTAGGTTTCACTCTGTTTTCTCCTATATGGATACATGTATTTGGAACTCTACATCAAACACGGTTTGTGCTAGCTCTTTGAAACTTGTCACAATAATGTAGTTCAAAGATCTATCGCTATGGTTTGTGTCCTATTGAAGTAGGAGAAGCAGAGACGGATGAGAATCAGTTTCATTGAAAGGGGTTGCCAAGCTTCCAAAAAACTACGAGTTTCCTGACATCTCAGCAAACATTTTTTCACCCAATCTTGATGATACTAGCAGATAATGATCAGTACACCAATCCCACTTGGCTCCCCAAATTTCGTTCTTCTAGGTTAAACCGTTCCTTTGCAGTAACCGTTTTCATGTTTAGGTTTCACTCTGTTTTCTCCTATATGGATACATGTAGTTGGAACTCTAAATCAAACACGGTTTGTGCTAGCTCTTTGAAACTTGGCACAATAATGTAGTTCCAAGTTCTATCGCTATGGTTTGTGTCCTATTGAAGTAGCCCCAAGCAGAGACTGACGAGAATCACATTCATTGAAAGGGGTTGCCAAGCTCTCAAAAAACTACGAGTTTCCGGAAGTCTCAGCAAACATTTTTTCACCCAATCTTGATGATACTAGCAGGTAATGATCAGTACACCAATCCCACTTGGCTCACCAAATTTCGTTCTTCAGGGTTAAACCGTTCCTTTGCAGTAACCGTTTTCATGTTTAGGTTTCACTCTGTTTTCTCCTATATGGATACATGTAGTTGGAACTCTAAATCAAACACGGTTTGTGCTAGCTCTTTGAAACTTGGCACAATAATGTAGTTCCAAGTTCTATCGCTATGGTTTGTGTCCTACTGAAGTAGGCCCAAGCAGAGACTGACGAGAATCTCTTTCATTGAAAGGGGTTGCCAAGCATCCAAATACTACGAGTTTCCTGAAACCTCAGCAAACATTTTTTCACCCAATCTTGATGATACTTGCAGATAATGATCAGTACACCAGTCCCACTTGGCTCACCAAATTTCGTTCTTCTAGGTTAAACCGTTCCTTTGCAGTAACCGTTTTCATGTTTAGGTTTCACTCTGTTTTCTCCTATATGGATACATGTAGTTGGAACTCTAAATCAATCACAGTTTGTGCTAGCTCTTTGAAACTTGGCACAATAATGTAGTTCCAACTTCTATCGCTATAGTTTGTGTCCTATGGAAGTAGCCCAAAGCAGAGACTGACGAGAATCACATTCATTGAAAGGGGTTGCCAAGCTTCCAAAAAACTACGAGTTTATTGAAATCTCAGCAAACATTTTTTCACCCAACCCTGATGATACTGGCAGGTAATGATCAGTACACCAATCCCACTTGGCTCACCAAATTTTGTTCTTCTAGGTTAAACCGTTCCTTTGCAGTAATCGTTTTCATTTTTAGGTTTCACTCTGTTTCTTAATATCGATACATGTAGTTGGAACTCTAAATCAAACACTGTTTGTGCTAGCTATTTGAAACTTGGCACAATAATGTAGTTCCAAGTTCTTTCGTTATGGTTTGTGTCCTATGGAAGTAGCCAAAAGCAGAGACTGACGAGAATCACATTCATTGAAAGGGGTAGCCAAGCTTCCAAAAACTACGAGTTTCCTGAAATCTCAGCAAACATATTTTCACCCAATCTTGATGATACTTGCAGGTAATGATCAGTACACCAATCCCACTTGGCTCACCAAATTTCGTTCTTCTAGATTAAACCGTTCCTTTGCAGTAACCGTTATCATGTTTAGGTTTCACTCTGTTTTCTCGTATATGGATACATGTAGTTGGAACTCTAAATCAAACACGGTTTGTGCTCGCTATTTGAAAGTTGGCACAATAATGTAGTTCCAAGTTCTATCGCAACAGTTTGTGTCCTATGGAAGTAGCCCAAAGCAGAGACTGACGAGAATCACATTCATTGAAAGGGGTTGCCAAGCTTCCAAAAAACTACGAGTTTCCGGAAATCTCAGCAAACAGTTTTTCACCCAATCTTGATGATACTTGCAGGTAATGATCAGTACACCAATCCCACTTGGCTCCCCAAATTTCGTTCTTCTAGGTTAAACCATTCCTTTGCAGCAACCGTTTTCATGTTTAGGTTTCACTCTGTTTTCTACTATATGGATACATGTAGTTGGAACTCAAAATCAAACACGGTTTGTGCTAGCTCTTTGAAACTTGGCACAATAATGTACTTCCAAGTTCTGTCGCTATGGTTTGTGTCCTATTGAAGTAGCCCCAAGCAGAGACTGACGAGAATCACTTTCATTGAAAGGGGTTGTCAAGCTTCCAAAAACTACAAGTTTCCTGAAATCTCAGCAAACAGTTTTTCACCCAATCTTGATGGTACTTGCAGGAAATGATCAGTACACCAGTCCCACTTGGCTGACCAAATTTCGTTCTTCTAGGTTAAACCGTTCCTTTGCAGTAACCGTTATCAATTTTAGGTTTCACTCTGTTTTCTCCTATATGGATACATGTAGTTGGAACTCTAAATCAAACACGGTTTGTGCTAGCTCTTTGAAACTTGGCACAATAATGTAGCTCCACGTTCTATCGCTGTGGTTTGTGTCCTATGGAAGTAGCCCCAAGCAGAGACTGACGAGAATCACTTTCATTGAAAGGGGTGGCCAAGCGTCCAAAAATCTATGAGTTTCCGGAAATCTCAGCAAACATTTTTTCAACCAATCTTGATGATCCTGGCAGGTAATGATCAGTACACCAGTCCCACTTGGCTCACCAAATTTCGTTCTTCCAGGTTAAACGGTTCCTTTGCAGTAATCGTTTTCATTTTTAGGTTTCACTCTGTTTTCTCGTATATGGATACATGTAGTTGGAACTCAAAATCAAACACGGTTGGTGCTAGCTCTTTGATACTTGGCACAATAATGTAGTTCCAAGTTCTGTCGCTATGGTTTGTGTCCTACTGAAGTAGCCCCAAGCAGAGACTGACGAGAATCACTTTCATTGAAAGGGGTTGCCAAGCTTCCAACAAACTACGAGTTTCCGGAAATCTAAGCAAACAGTTTTTCACCCAATCTTGATGATACTTGCAGGTAATGATCACTACACGAATCCCAATTGGATCACAAAATTTCGTACTTCTAGATCAAACCGTTCCTTTGCAGTAACCGTTTTCATGTTTAGGTTTCACTCTGTTTTCTCCTATATGGATACATGTATTTGGAACTCTAAATCAAACACGGTTTGTGCTAGCTCTTTGAAACTTGGCACAATAATATAGTTCCATGTTCTATCGCTATGGTTTGTGTCCTATTGAAATAGCCCCAAGCAGAGACTGACGAGAATCACTTTCATTGAAAGGGGTTGCCAAGCTTCCAAAACTACGAGTTTCCTGAACTCTCAGCAAACATTTTTTCACCCAATCTTGACGATACTGGCAGGTAATGATCAGTACACAAGTACCACTTAGCTCACCATATTTCGTCCTTCTAGGTTAAACCGTTCCTTTTCAGTAACCGTTTTCATGTTTAGGTTTCACTCTGTTTTCTCGTATATGGATAGATGTTGTTGGAACTCAAAATCAACACGGTTTGTGCTAGCTCTTTGAAACTTGGCACAATAATGTAGTTCCAAGTTCTATCACTATGGTTTGTGTCCTATTGAAGTAGCCCCAAGCAGAGACTGACTAGAATCACTTACATTGAAAGGGGTTGCCAAGCTTCCAAAAAACTGCGAGTTTCCGGAAATCTCAGCAAACAGTTTTTCACCCAATCTTGATGATACTTGCAGGTAATGATCAGTCCACCAATCCCACTTGGCTCCCCAAATTTCGTTCTTCTAGGTTAAACCAGTTCGTTTGCAGTAACCGTTTTCATGTTTAGGTTTCACTCTGTTTTCTCGTATATGGATACATGTATTTGGAACTCTACATCAAATTCGAGTTGTGCTAGCTCTTTGAAACTTGGCACAATAATGTAGTTCCAAGTTCTGTCGCTATGGTTTGTGTCCTTTTGAAGTAGCCCCAAGCAGAGACTGACGAGAATCACTTTCATTGAAAGGGGTTGCCAAGCTTCCCACAAACTACGAGTTTCCGGAAATCTCAGCAAACAGTTTTTCACCCAATCTTGATGATACTTGCAGGTAATGATCAGTACACCAATCCCACTTGGATCACAAAATTTCGTACTTCTAGATCAAACCGTTCCTTTGCAGTAACCGTTTTCATGTTTAGGTTTCACTCTGTTTTCTCCTATATGGATACATGTAGTTGGAACTCTAAATCAAACACGGTTTGTGCTAGCTCTTTGAAACTTGGCAAAATAATGTAGTTCCAAGTTCTATCACTATGGTTTGTGTCCTATTGAAGTAGCCCCAAGCAGAGACTGACGAGAATCACTTTCATTGAAAGGGGTTGCCAAGCTTCGAGAAACAACGAGTTTCCTGAAATCTCAGCAAACATTTTTTCACCCAATCTTGATGATACTTGCAGGTAATGATCAGTACACCAATCCCACTTGGCTCACCAAATTTCGTTCTTTTAGGTTAAACCATTCCTTTGCAGTAACCGTTTTCAATTTTAGGTTTCACTCTGTTTTCTCCTATATGGATACATGTAGTTGGAACTCTAAATCAAACACGGTTTGTGCTAGCTATTTGAAACTTGGCACAATAATGTAGTTCCAAGTTCTATCGCTATGGTTTGTGTCCTATTGAAGTAGCCCCAAGCAGAGAATGACGAGAATCACTTTCATTGAAAAGGGTTGCCAAGCTTCCAAAAAACTACGAGTTTCCTGAAATCACAGCAATCAGTTTTTCACCCAATCTTGATTGTACTTGCAGGTAATGATCAGTACACCAAACCCACTTGGCTCACCAAATGTCGTTCTTCTAGGTTAAACCGTTCCTTTGCAGTAACCGTTTTCATTTTTAGGTTTCACTCTGTTTTCTCGTATATGGATACATGTAGATGGAACTCAAAATCAAACACGGTTTGTGCTAGCTCTTTGAAACTTGGCACAATAATGTAGTTCCAAGTTCTATCGCTATGGTTTGTGTCCTATTGAAGTAGCCCCAAGCAGAGACTGACGAGAATCACTTTCATTGAAAGGGGTTGCCAAGCTTCGAGAAACAACGAGTTTCCTGAAATCTCAGCAAACATTTTTTCACCCAATCTTGATGATCCTTGCAGGTAATGATCAGTACACCAGTCCACTTGGCTCACCAAATTTCGTTCTTCTAGGTTAAACCGTTCCTTTGCAGTAACCGTTTTCAATTTTAGGTTTCACTCTGTTTTCTCCTATATGGATACATGTAGTTTGAACTCTAAATCAAACACGGTTTGTGCTAGCTATTTGAAACTTGGCAAATAATGTACTTCCAAGTTCTATCGCTATGGTTTGTGTCCTATTGAAGTAGCCCCAAGCAGAGACTGACGGGAATCACTTTCATTGAAAGGTGTTGCCAAGCTTCGAGAAACAACGAGTTTCCTGAAATCTCAGCAAACATTTTTTCACCCAATCTTGATGATACTGGCAGGTAATGATCAGTACACCATTCCCACTTGGCTCACCAAATTTCGTTCTTCTAGGTTAATCCGTTCCTTTGCAGTAACCGTTTTCATGTTTAGGTTTCACTCTGTTTTCTCCTATATGGATACATGTAGTTGGAACTCTAAATCAAACACGGTTTGTGCTAGCTCTTTGAAACTTGGCACAATAATGTAGTTCCAAGTTCTATCGCTATGGTTTGTGTCCTATTCAAGTAGCCCCAAGCAGAGACTGACGAGAATCACTTTCATTGAAAGGGTTGCCAAGCTACCAAAAAACTACGAGTTTCCGGAAATCTCAGCAAACAGTTTTTCACCCAAACTTGATTATACTTGCAGGTAATGATCAGTACACCATTCCCACTTGACTCACCAAATTTCGTTCTTCTACGTTAAACCGTTCCTTTGCAGTAACCGTTTTCATGTTTAGGTTTCACTCTGTTTTCTCCTATATGGATACATGTAGTTGGAACTCTAAATCAAACACGGTTTGTGCTAGCTCTTTGAAACTTGGCACAATAATGTAGTTCCAAGTTCTATCGTTATGGTTGTGTCCTATTGAAGTAGCCCCAAGCAGAGACGGACGACAATCACTTTCAATGAAAGGGGTTGCCAAGCTTCCAAAATACTACGAGTTTCCGGAAATCTCAGCAAACATATTTTCACCCAATCTTGATGATACTTGCAGGTAATGATCAGTACACCAATCCAACTTGGCTCACCAAATTTCGTTCTTCTAGGTTAAACCGTTCCTTTGCAGTAATCGTTTTCATGTTTAGGTTTCACTCTGTTTTCTCGTATATGGATACATGTAGTTGGAACTCTAAATCAAACACGGTTAGTGCTAGCTCTTTGACCCTTGGCACAATAATGCAGTTCCACGTTCTATCGCTATGGTTTTTGTCCTATTGAAGTAGCCCCAAGCAGAGACTGACGAGAATCATTTTCATTGAAAAGGGTTGCCAAGCTTCCAAAAAAATACGAGTTTCCTGAAATCTCAGCAAATATTTTTTTCACCCAATCTTGATGATACTGACAGGTAATGATCAGTACACCAGTACAACTTGGCTCACCAAATTCGTTCTTCTAGGTTAAACCGTTCCTTTGCAATAACCGTTTTCATGTTTAGGTTTCACTCTGTTTTCTCGTATATGGATTCGTGTAGTTGGAACTCAAAATCAACACGGTTTGTGCTAGCTCTTTGAAACTTGGCACAATAATGTAGTTCCAAGTTCTATCGCTATGGTTTGTGTCCTATTGAAGTAGCCCCAAGCAGAGACTGAGGAGCATCTCTTTCATTGAAAGGGGTTGCCAAGCTTCCAAAAACTACGAGTTTCCGGAAATCTCAGCAAATATTTTTTTCACCCAATCTTGATGATACTGGCAGGTAATGATCAGTACACCAGTCCCACTTGGCTCACCAAATTAAGTTCTTCTAGGTTAAACCGTTCATTTTCAGTAACCGTTTTCATGTTTAGGTTTCATTCTGTTTTCTCCCAAATGGATACATGTATTTGGAACTCTAAATCAAACACGGTTTGTGCTAGCTCCTTGAAACTTGTCACAATAATGTAGTTCCAAGTTCTATCGCTATGGTTTGTGTCCAATGGTAGTAGCCCAAAGCAGAGACTGACGAGAATCACATTCATTGAAAGGTGTTGCCAAGCTTCCAAAAACTACGAGTTTCCTGAAATCTCACCAAACATCTTTTCACCCAATGTTGATGATAATTGCAGGTAATGATCAGTACACTAATCCCACTAGGTTCACCAAATTTCGTTCTTCTAGGTTAAACCGTTCCTTTGCAGTAACCGTTTTCATGTTTAGGTTTCTATCTGTTTTCTCCTATATGGATACATGTAGTTGGAACTCAAAATCAAACTCGGTTTGTGCTAGCTCTTTGAAACTTGGCACAATAATGTAGTTCCAAGTTCTATCGCTGTGGTTTGTGTCCTATGGAAATAGCCCACAGCAGAGACTGACGAGAATCACATTCATTGAAAGGGGGTGCCAAGCTTCCAAAAAACTACGAGTTTCCTGAAGTCTCACCAATCATTTTTTCACCCAATCTTGATGATGCTTGCAGGTAATGATCAGTACACCCGTCCCACTTGGCTAACCAAATTTCGTTCTTCTAGGTTAAACCGTTCCTTTGCAGTAACCGTTTTCATGTTTAGGTTTCACTCTGTTTTCTCGTATATGGATAGATGTTGTTGGAACTCAAAATCAACACGGTTTGTGCTAGCTCTTTGAAACTTGGCACAATAATGTAGTTCCAAGTTCTATCGCTATGGTTTGTGTCCTATTGAAGTAGCCCCAAGCAGAGACTGACTAGAATCACTTACATTGAAAGGGGTTGCCAAGCTTCCAAAAAACTACGAGTTTCGGAAATCTCAGCAAACAGTTTTTCACCCAATCTTGATGATACTTGCAGGTAATGATCAGTCCACCAATCCCACTTGGCTCCCCAAATTTCGTTCTTCTAGGTTAAACCGTTTGTTTGCAGTAACCGTTTTCATGTTTAGGTTTCACTCTGTTTTCTCGTATATGGATACATGTATTTGGAACTCTACATCAAATTCGAGTTGTGCTAGCTCTTTGAAACTTGGCACAATAATGTAGTTCCAAGTTCTGTCGCTATGGTTTGTGTCCTTTTGAAGTAGCCCCAAGCAGAGACTGACGAGAATCACTTTCATTGAAAGGGGTTGCCAAGCTTCCCACAAACTACGAGTTTCCGGAAATCTCAGCAAACAGTTTTTCACCCAATCTTGATGATACTTGCAGGTAATGATCAGTACACCAATCCCACTTGGATCACAAAATTTCGTACTTCTAGATCAAACCGTTCCTTTGCAGTAACCGTTTTCATGTTTAGGTTTCACTCTGTTTTCTCCTATATGGATACATGTAGTTGGAACTCTAAATCAAACACGGTTTGTGCTAGCTCTTTGAAACTTGGCAAAATAATGTAGTTCCAAGTTCTATCGCTATGGTTTGTGTCCTATTGAAGTAGCCCCAAGCAGAGACTGACGAGAATCACTTTCATTGAAAGGGGTTGCCAAGCTTCGAGAAACAACGAGTTTCCTGAAATCTCAGCAAACATTTTTTCACCCAATCTTGATGATACTTGCAGGTAATGATCAGTACACCAATCCCACTTGGCTCACCAAATTTCGTTCTTTTAGGTTAAACCATTCCTTTGCAGTAACCGTTTTCAATTTTAGGTTTCACTCTGTTTTCTCCTATATGGATACATGTAGTTGGAACTCTAAATCAAACACGGTTTGTGCTAGCTATTTGAAACTTGGCACAATAATGTAGTTCCAAGTTCTATCGCTATGGTTTGTGTCCTATTGAAGTAGCCCCAAGCAGAGAATGACGAGAATCACTTTCATTGAAAAGGGTTGCCAAGCTTCCAAAAAACTACGAGTTTCCTGAAATCACAGCAATCAGTTTTTCACCCAATCTTGATTGTACTTGCAGGTAATGATCAGTACACCAAACCCACTTGGCTCACCAAATGTCGTTCTTCTAGGTTAAACCGTTCCTTTGCAGTAACCGTTTTCATTTTTAGGTTTCACTCTGTTTTCTCGTATATGGATACATGTAGATGGAACTCAAAATCAAACACGGTTTGTGCTAGCTCTTTGAAACTTGGCACAATAATGTAGTTCCAAGTTCTATCGCTATGGTTTGTGTCCTATTGAAGTAGCCCCAAGCAGAGACTGACGAGAATCACTTTCATTGAAAGGGTTGCCAAGCTTCGAGAAACAACGAGTTTCCTGAAATCTCAGCAAACATTTTTTCACCCAATCTTGATGATCCTTGCAGGTAATGATCAGTACACCAGTCCCACTTGGCTCACCAAATTTCGTTCTTCTAGGTTAAACCGTTCCTTTGCAGTAACCGTTTTCAATTTTAGGTTTCACTCTGTTTTCTCCTATATGGATACATGTAGTTGGAACTCTAAATCAAACACGGTTTGTGCTAGCTATTTGAAACTTGGCAAATAATGTACTTCCAAGTTCTATCGCTATGGTTTGTGTCCTATTGAAGTAGCCCCAAGCAGAGACTGACGGGAATCACTTTCATTGAAAGGGGTTGCCAAGCTTCGAGAAACAACGAGTTTCCTGAAATCTCAGCAAACATTTTTTCACCCAATCTTGATGATACTGGCAGTTAATGATCAGTACACCATTCCCACTTGGCTCACCAAATTTCGTTCTTCTAGGTTAATCCGTTCCTTTGCAGTAACCGTTTTCATGTTTAGGTTTCACTCTGTTTTCTCCTATATGGATACATGTAGTTGGAACTCTAAATCAAACACGGTTTGTGCTAGCTCTTTGAAACTTGGCACAATAATGTAGTTCCAAGTTCTATCGCTATGGTTTGTGTCCTATTCAAGTAGCCCCAAGCAGAGACTGACGAGAATCACTTTCATTGAAAGGGGTTGCCAAGCTACCAAAAAACTACGAGTTTCCGGAAATCTCAGCAAACAGTTTTTCACCCAAACTTGATTATACTTGCAGGTAATGATCAGTACACCATTCCTACTTGACTCACCAAATTTCGTTCTTCTACGTTAAACCGTTCCTTTGCAGTAACCGTTTTCATGTTTAGGTTTCACTCTGTTTTCTCCTATATGGATACATGTAGTTGGAACTCTAAATCAAACACGGTTTGTGCTAGCTCTTTGAAACTTGGCACAATAATGTAGTTCCAAGTTCTATCGTTATGGTTGTGTCCTATTGAAGTAGCCCCAAGCAGAGACGGACGACAATCACTTTCAATGAAAGGGGTTGCCAAGCTTCCAAAATACTACGAGTTTCCGGAAATCTCAGCAAACATATTTTCACCCAATCTTGATGATACTTGCAGGTAATGATCAGTACACCAATCCAACTTGGCTCACCAAATTTCGTTCTTCTAGGTTAAACCGTTCCTTTGCAGTAATCGTTTTCATGTTTAGGTTTCACTCTGTTTTCTCCTATATGGATACATGTAGTTGGAACTCTAAATCAAACACGGTTTGTGCTAGCTCTTTGAAACTTGGCAAAATAATGTAGTTCCAAGTTCTATCACTATGGTTTGTGTCCTATTGAAGTAGCCCCAAGCAGAGACTGACGAGAATCACTTTCATTGAAAGGGGTTGCCAAGCTTCGAGAAACAACGAGTTTCCTGAAATCTCAGCAAACATTTTTTCACCCAATCTTGATGATACTTGCAGGTAATGATCAGTACACCAATCCCACTTGGCTCACCAAATTTCGTTCTTTTAGGTTAAACCATTCCTTTGCAGTAACCGTTTCAATTTTAGGTTTCACTCTGTTTTCTCCTATATGGATACATGTAGTTGGAACTCTAAATCAAACACGGTTTGTGCTAGCTATTTGAAACTTGGCACAATAATGTAGTTCCAAGTTCTATCGCTATGGTTTGTGTCCTATTGAAGTAGCCCCAAGCAGAGAATGACGAGAATCACTTTCATTGAAAAGGGTTGCCAAGCTTCCAAAAAACTACGAGTTTCCTGAAATCACAGCAATCAGTTTTTCACCCAATCTTGATTGTACTTGCAGGTAATGATCAGTACACCAAACCCACTTGGCTCACCAAATGTCGTTCTTCTAGGTTAAACCGTTCCTTTGCAGTAACCGTTTTCATTTTTAGGTTTCACTCTGTTTTCTCGTATATGGATACATGTAGATGGAACTCAAAATCAAACACGGTTTGTGCTAGCTCTTTGAAACTTGGCACAATAATGTAGTTCCAAGTTCTATCGCTATGGTTTGTGTCCTATTGAAGTAGCCCCAAGCAGAGACTGACGAGAATCACTTTCATTGAAAGGGGTTGCCAAGCTTCGAGAAACAACGAGTTTCCTGAAATCTCAGCAAACATTTTTTCACCCAATCTTGATGATCCTTGCAGGTAATGATCAGTACACCAGTCCCACTTGGCTCACCAAATTTCGTTCTTCTAGGTTAAACCGTTCCTTTGCAGTAACCGTTTTCAATTTTAGGTTTCACTCTGTTTTCTCCTATATGGATACATGTAGTTGGAACTCTAAATCAAACACGGTTTGTGCTAGCTATTTGAAACTTGGCAAATAATGTACTTCCAAGTTCTATCGCTATGGTTTCTGTCCTATTGAAGTAGCCCCAAGCAGAGACTGACGGGAATCACTTTC
Organism: Urocitellus parryii; assembly: GCF_045843805.1. Taxonomy (NCBI): domain Eukaryota; kingdom Metazoa; phylum Chordata; class Mammalia; order Rodentia; family Sciuridae; genus Urocitellus; species Urocitellus parryii. The sequence goes on along the minus strand of NW_027552395.1, from coordinate 5,073 downwards.
ATTGAAAGGTGTTGCCAAGCTTCGAGAAACAACGAGTTTCCTGAAATCTCAGCAAACATTTTTTCACCCAATCTTGATGATACTGGCAGGTAATGATCAGTACACCATTCCCACTTGGCTCACCAAATTTCGTTCTTCTAGGTTAATCCGTTCCTTTGCAGTAACCGTTTTCATGTTTAGGTTTCACTCTGTTTTCTCCTATATGGATACATGTAGTTGGAACTCTAAATCAAACACGGTTTGTGCTAGCTCTTTGAAACTTGGCACAATAATGTAGTTCCAAGTTCTATCGCTATGGTTTGTGTCCTATTCAAGTAGCCCCAAGCAGAGACTGACGAGAATCACTTTCATTGAAAGGGGTTGCCAAGCTACCAAAAAACTACGAGTTTCCGGAAATCTCAGCAAACAGTTTTTCACCCAAACTTGATTATACTTGCAGGTAATGATCAGTACACCATTCCCACTTGACTCACCAAATTTCGTTCTTCTACGTTAAACCGTTCCTTTGCAGTAACCGTTTTCATGTTTAGGTTTCACTCTGTTTTCTCCTATATGGATACATGTAGTTGGAACTCTAAATCAAACACGGTTTGTGCTAGCTCTTTGAAACTTGGCACAATAATGTAGTTCCAAGTTCTATCGTTATGGTTGTGTCCTATTGAAGTAGCCCCAAGCAGAGACGGACGACAATCACTTTCAATGAAAGGGGTTGCCAAGCTTCCAAAATACTACGAGTTTCCGGAAATCTCAGCAAACATATTTTCACCCAATCTTGATGATACTTGCAGGTAATGATCAGTACACCAATCCAACTTGGCTCACCAAATTTCGTTCTTCTAGGTTAAACCGTTCCTTTGCAGTAATCGTTTTCATGTTTAGGTTTCACTCTGTTTTCTCGTATATGGATACATGTAGTTGGAACTCTAAATCAAACACGGTTAGTGCTAGCTCTTTGACCCTTGGCACAATAATGCAGTTCCAAGTTCTATCGCTATGGTTTTTGTCCTATTGAAGTAGCCCCAAGCAGAGACTGACGAGAATCATTTTCATTGAAAAGGGTTGCCAAGCTTCCAAAAAAATACGAGTTTCCTGAAATCTCAGCAAATATTTTTTTCACCCAATCTTGATGATACTGACAGGTAATGATCAGTACACCAGTACAACTTGGCTCACCAAATTTCGTTCTTCTAGGTTAAACCGTTCCTTTGCAATAACCGTTTTCATGTTTAGGTTTCACTCTGTTTTCTCGTATATGGATTCGTGTAGTTGGAACTCAAAATCAACACGGTTTGTGCTAGCTCTTTGAAACTTGGCACAATAATGTAGTTCCAAGTTCTATCGCTATGGTTTGTGTCCTATTGAAGTAGCCCCAAGCAGAGACTGAGGAGCATCTCTTTCATTGAAAGGGGTTGCCAAGCTTCCAAAAAACTACGAGTTTCCGGAAATCTCAGCAAATATTTTTTTCACCCAATCTTGATGATACTGGCAGGTAATGATCAGTACACCAGTCCCACTTGGCTCACCAAATTAAGTTCTTCTAGGTTAAACCGTTCATTTTCAGTAACCGTTTTCATGTTTAGGTTTCATTCTGTTTTCTCCCAAATGGATACATGTATTTGGAACTCTAAATCAAACACGGTTTGTGCTAGCTCCTTGAAACTTGTCACAATAATGTAGTTCCAAGTTCTATCGCTATGGTTTGTGTCCAATGGTAGTAGCCCAAAGCAGAGACTGACGAGAATCACATTCATTGAAAGGTGTTGCCAAGCTTCCAAAAACTACGAGTTTCCTGAAATCTCACCAAACATCTTTTCACCCAATGTTGATGATAATTGCAGGTAATGATCAGTACACTAATCCCACTAGGTTCACCAAATTTCGTTCTTCTAGGTTAAACCGTTCCTTTGCAGTAACCGTTTTCATGTTTAGGTTTCTATCTGTTTTCTCCTATATGGATACATGTAGTTGGAACTCAAAATCAAACTCGGTTTGTGCTAGCTCTTTGAAACTTGGCACAATAATGTAGTTCCAAGTTCTATCGCTGTGGTTTGTGTCCTATGGAAATAGCCCACAGCAGAGACTGACGAGAATCACATTCATTGAAAGGGATGCCAAGCTTCCAAAAAACTACGAGTTTCCTGAAGTCTCACCAATCATTTTTTCACCCAATCTTGATGATGCTTGCAGGTAATGATCAGTACACCCGTCCCACTTGGCTCACCAAATTTCGTTCTTCTAGGTTAAACCGTTCCTTTGCAGTAACCGTTTTCATGTTTAGGTTTCACTCTGTTTTCTCGTATATGGATAGATGTTGTTGGAACTCAAAATCAACACGGTTTGTGCTAGCTCTTTGAAACTTGGCACAATAATGTAGTTCCAAGTTCTATCGCTATGGTTTGTGTCCTATTGAAGTAGCCCCAAGCAGAGACTGACTAGAATCACTTACATTGAAAGGGGTTGCCAAGCTTCCAAAAAACTACGAGTTTCCGGAAATCTCAGCAAACAGTTTTTCACCCAATCTTGATGATACTTGCAGGTAATGATCAGTCCACCAATCCCACTTGGCTCCCCAAATTTCATTCTTCTAGGTTAAACCGTTTGTTTGCAGTAACCGTTTTCATGTTTAGGTTTCACTCTGTTTTCTCGTATATGGATACATGTATTTGGAACTCTACATCAAATTCGAGTTGTGCTAGCTCTTTGAAACTTGGCACAATAATGTAGTTCCAAGTTCTGTCGCTATGGTTTGTGTCCTTTTGAAGTAGCCCCAAGCAGAGACTGACGAGAATCACTTTCATTGAAAGGGGTTGCCAAGCTTCCCACAAACTACGAGTTTCCGGAAATCTCAGCAAACAGTTTTTCACCCAATCTTGATGATACTTGCAGGTAATGATCAGTACACCAATCCCACTTGGATCACAAAATTTCGTACTTCTAGATCAAACCGTTCCTTTGCAGTAACCGTTTTCATGTTTAGGTTTCACTCTGTTTTCTCCTATATGGATACATGTAGTTGGAACTCTAAATCAAACACGGTTTGTGCTAGCTCTTTGAAACTTGGCAAAATAATGTAGTTCCAAGTTCTATCGCTATGGTTTGTGTCCTATTGAAGTAGCCCCAAGCAGAGACTGACGAGAATCACTTTCATTGAAAGGGGTTGCCAAGCTTCGAGAAACAACGAGTTTCCTGAAATCTCAGCAAACATTTTTTCACCCAATCTTGATGATACTTGCAGGTAATGATCAGTACACCAATCCCACTTGGCTCACCAAATTTCGTTCTTTTAGGTTAAACCATTCCTTTGCAGTAACCGTTTTCAATTTTAGGTTTCACTCTGTTTTCTCCTATATGGATACATGTAGTTGGAACTCTAAATCAAACACGGTTTGTGCTAGCTATTTGAAACTTGGCACAATAATGTAGTTCCAAGTTCTATCGCTATGGTTTGTGTCCTATTGAAGTAGCCCCAAGCAGAGAATGACGAGAATCACTTTCATTGAAAGGGTTGCCAAGCTTCCAAAAAACTACGAGTTTCCTGAAATCACAGCAATCAGTTTTTCACCCAATCTTGATTGTACTTGCAGGTAATGATCAGTACACCAAACCCACTTGGCTCACCAAATGTCGTTCTTCTAGGTTAAACCGTTCCTTTGCAGTAACCGTTTTCATTTTTAGGTTTCACTCTGTTTTCTCGTATATGGATACATGTAGATGGAACTCAAAATCAAACACGGTTTGTGCTAGCTCTTTGAACTTGGCACAATAATGTAGTTCCAAGTTCTATCGCTATGGTTTGTGTCCTATTGAAGTAGCCCCAAGCAGAGACTGACGAGAATCACTTTCATTGAAAGGGTTGCCAAGCTTCGAGAAACAACGAGTTTCCTGAAATCTCAGCAAACATTTTTTCACCCAATCTTGATGATCCTTGCAGGTAATGATCAGTACACCAGTCCCACTTGGCTCACCAAATTTCGTTCTTCTAGGTTAAACCGTTCCTTTGCAGTAACCGTTTTCAATTTTAGGTTTCACTCTGTTTTCTCCTATATGGATACATGTAGTTGGAACTCTAAATCAAACACGGTTTGTGCTAGCTATTTGAAACTTGGCAAATAATGTACTTCCAAGTTCTATCGCTATGGTTTGTGTCCTATTGAAGTAGCCCCAAGCAGAGACTGACGGGAATCACTTTCATTGAAAGGGGTTGCCAAGCTTCGAGAAACAACGAGTTTCCTGAAATCTCAGCAAACATTTTTTCACCCAATCTTGATGATACTGGCAGTTAATGATCAGTACACCATTCCCACTTGGCTCACCAAATTTCGTTCTTCTAGGTTAATCCGTTCCTTTGCAGTAACCGTTTTCATGTTTAGGTTTCACTCTGTTTTCTCCTATATGGATACATGTAGTTGGAACTCTAAATCAAACACGGTTTGTGCTAGCTCTTTGAAACTTGGCACAATAATGTAGTTCCAAGTTCTATCGCTATGGTTTGTGTCCTATTCAAGTAGCCCCAAGCAGAGACTGACGAGAATCACTTTCATTGAAAGGGGTTGCCAAGCTACCAAAAAACTACGAGTTTCCGGAAATCTCAGCAAACAGTTTTTCACCCAAACTTGATTATACTTGCAGGTAATGATCAGTACACCATTCCTACTTGACTCACCAAATTTCGTTCTTCTACGTTAAACCGTTCCTTTGCAGTAACCGTTTTCATGTTTAGGTTTCACTCTGTTTTCTCCTATATGGATACATGTAGTTGGAACTCTAAATCAAACACGGTTTGTGCTAGCTCTTTGAAACTTGGCACAATAATGTAGTTCCAAGTTCTATCGTTATGGTTGTGTCCTATTGAAGTAGCCCCAAGCAGAGACGGACGACAATCACTTTCAATGAAAGGGGTTGCCAAGCTTCCAAAATACTACGAGTTTCCGGAAATCTCAGCAAACATATTTTCACCCAATCTTGATGATACTTGCAGGTAATGATCAGTACACCAATCCAACTTGGCTCACCAAATTTCGTTCTTCTAGGTTAAACCGTTCCTTTGCAGTAATCCTTTTCATGTTTAGGTTT